>NC_092243.1:32601276-32778776 GCF_036320965.1 Panulirus ornatus | reverse complement strand
AGATGCTTGTCCCTTACTGAGCACTTAATTATTTCTAGAGGGTCAGAAGCGATATCAAAATCTATCGCCCTCAGGGTACACTTATACCCTCGTGTGTTATGCCTTCTACACACGTCATATACATAAAGGAATGGTTCATCCATATGATCGTGTGATCGTAACTTTTCTTTTCAGAATAAGATTCTCTTTTTACACATAAGGATTTGAACTGGTGGTATTCCAGACTCAACCAAACATAAATTGGTACAAGTATTTTTCCTTAGCCCTACAAGACATTTAACTAATTGGTAATAATGGCATATACTCGCTTAGGATTCGAGGTAAACCAGGTCTGGGAACAATGATGACAACATTGCGATGTTTAACATTTTTAGTTTGTACACAAACGGCGATGGATGTTATTATTCACTAAGGCTGACATTTCCACATCATGAAGTGACAATAACGAGCTTAATCTCCCGTCATCCGTGAACTACTCACCAAGATATAAGTATTAAGGACAATACTTTATTTCGACAGTGTTGGTCTAAAAGGATAACTTATCATTATCATCCCTATGAAAAATTTCAATTAATTTTCATTCAAAATCATTCCATATTCATGACAAGACTCAATTAGAAATCAAGTTTTCTTCACATATTTCTTGAGGTCACAAGTATGACAATCCCACCCTGTGAAGACCCTCAGAAACCGTCATCAGGAATGGCTTGTGTTATCATCATCATCATCTTCTCAATATAGACTATAACTAACAAGCAGGTGGCTAGTGCACCTTGTCTCACACCAATAAATGAAAATATTACGACAGATTTTAGGATATTTTGTGTACATATATATATAGCTCTAATGGCCATGAGCATAACCTTGCTATAATCCATAGACTTTAGATGATTGTTCATCTCATATCGTGGGACTCTGTCATATGTTTTGCTAGAATCAACAAAAAGAACGTACAGCTTTTCCTTTATCTCTGTAACATAATCAATCAGTAATCTCGGGCAGATTATTTGCCCTAAACATCCTCGGCCTTTTTGTACGTCAGCTCGACATTGATTGATATATCACCATTGCTGTAATCTACCTAACATCAAGAAGTCATACACTTTAGCAAGGGTGTATACTTGCCGCAGTGTATTCTATCTCCTCACTCAAAGTAAACAACTTGACACCATAAAATGGGGTAGAACATACATTGAAAACACACACACACACACACACACACACACACACACACACACACACACACACACACACAAGCCTAAGCCAGGTATACAATTACTGGCCAGCACCGAGAGAAGGATGAAAAGCTGGGTTGTCTGTGAGCTGATCGTCAACCCCAACGACTCGAACCCAGGCAATCTCATGGTCAATGAAGCTAACCACTACATCATGGAAGCTCTGTGTGTGTATGTGTGTGTGTGTGTGTGTGTGTGTGTGTGTGTGTCCCACGTCTTCATTTCGAAGTCATCTAAGAAGCCGTTATCAAATCTCATAAACCTGAGTTGTGTACACAACCACTTCTGTATTTTATGATGATCTTGACTGAGCGATGGGACTGAGTATGAAATTCTGACACATGAATACTTAGAATTGATTTGTCAGTGATCTAGATGATGATTCCCCTTTGCATTGTCTTATGAAATTAAATGTAATTCTCATAACGAAATAATGTTAGAAGTATTTGTCGTTTATTAACTGATATTGATAATGAGTAGTAGCGAATTTCCCTTCAACATTACAATAGATGAGTTACCGCTGTGGTTACGATCAACACTCATTATGAGGATAATGATATCATGTATACGGTCTTAGCTCGCCTGGATGTGTAAAGGTCATCACCAGCTCCAGGTGCGACTCACCTCACAGACTCTGCTGAAGATGTGACGGGTGTTCTGCAGGTTGGATAACTTACTACAACATCTGCTGAAGTACAAGATGTTGAGCGAATCTCTCATTATACAGACTTAAAGATTAACAGCACCGGTATCACGTTTCATTGCAAAATGTCGATGGATAAAGTACCTGTGTTTTATACGCTGCTTCTACAACGCAATGCATCGAAAGGATTGTTTGACAGTCTTGCAAGTACCAACCTTGCCATTAGCATTTCTCTGAACGATTGTTGTCTGATTTTTTCAGGGCGACGTATCCTCAACGGGTGCCATAGAGTCGTGACATCATGGAATGTCCAGCATGGTGAACATATACCGTATTGAATATACTATGCAATGAGGATGATGGATATTTTCTTGCTTACAAATTGCATTATCCCAATCAGGCTACACCACAGCTGGTATACTTGTAGAATTTACATCATAGGTCGCAAGAGTTGACGATGTAGGCATAAATGAGGTGCCGTCATTTTTTTTTTTTACAAAGATAGATACAAGTGCTAAGAGAGTCGGAAAGAACAGACAACGAATTCTGACAGACAAGACACAAAGCTCACGGATGAGATGCCCATTACAGATGAAACCTGATAATGGCACCTAACACACCATGACCATTACAGGAGAACTGATCATCAACGTTTTTCATTAAACGGACAGGCATCATTATAGGAGGTTGCCAGGAGATTTGTGTACATTCTTACGTTCATGTTCTCTATTTCATCCGATCAAACCAGTAGATTTGATGACTAAGAGTCAGGTCATACATGATACGTAAAATCCTAGTAAAAAGGCCAGTTTGATATACATACATACATATATATATATATATATATATATATATATATATATATATATATATATATATATATATATATATATATACATATGGAAGCGGAAGTGGATCATAGGGTGGGGGAGGGGGCGAAAATCCTAGGAGCCTTGAAGAATGTGTGGAAGTCGAGAACATTGTCTCGGAAAGCAAAAATGGGTATGTTTGAAGGAATAGTGGTTCCAACAATGTTGTATGGTTGCGAGGCGTGGGCTATGGATAGAGTTGTGCGCAGGAGGGTGGATGTGCTGGAAATGAGATGTTTGAGGACAATGTGTGGTGTGAGGTGGTTTGATCGAGTAAGTAACGTAAGGGTAAGAGAGATGTGTGGAAATAAAAAGAGCGTGGTTGAGAGAGCAGAAGAGGGTGTTTTGAAATGGTTTGGGCACATGGAGAGAATGAGTGAGGAAAGATTGACCAAGAGGATATATGTGTCGGAGGTGGAGGGAACGAGAAGTGGGAGACCAAATTGGAGGTGGAAAGATGGAGTGAAAAAGATTTTGTGTGATCGGGGCCTGAACATGCAGGAGGGTGAAAGGAGGGCAAGGAATAGAGTGAATTGGATCGATGTGGTATACCGGGGTTGACGTGCTGTCAGTGGATTGAATCAGGGCATGTGAAGCGTCTGGGGTAAACCATGGAAAGCTGTGTAGGTATGCATATTTGCGTGTGTGGACGTGTATGTATATACATGTGTATGGGGGTGGGTTGGGCCATTTCTTTTCGTCTGTTTCCTTGCGCTACCTCACAAACGCGGGAGACAGCGACAAAGCAACAAAAAAAAAAAAGAAAAAGAATATATATATATATATATATATATATATATATATATATATATATATATATATATATATATATATATATATATATATGTCATATACATATATATATATATATATATATATATATATATATATATATATATATATATATATATATATATATATATATATATATATATTTCCATACATATTCGCCATTTCCCGCGTTAGCGAGGTAGCGTTCAGAACAGAGAACTGAACGTTAGAAGGAATATCCTCACTTGTCCCTTTTCTCTGATCCTGGGTAGGGGGAAAAAGAATTCTACCTCCGTATCCTAGTGTGTTGTAGAAGTTAAGGATCGGGGTGAGCGCAAAAGCCAAGGAAGTGGGTAGCACTAATGATCAAGCAGGAGCTGTGGGAATGTGTAAGGGTAAGGACGTGAGCTCTAGACTAGTGTGGATATAAATGAAGGTTGGGTTGCGAGAGACGGGTGATCATTAATGCTTCTGTACCTGACCATGAGAAGGAGGAGGATGATGAGGGGTAAGTATTTTGGGAGCAGCTGAGTGAGTGTGTCAGCAGTTTCGAGGCCTAGAGATCGGTATCAGTGATGGCTGATCTAACTGAGAAAGTAAATAGATTCTCAATTGAGGGTATAATCCAGGATCACAGGGTATCCATTAAGGTGAATATGAATGATGAACAGCTTTTGAAGTTGTGTTGAAAAAGGAATGGTGACTGGTAATACCTGGTCTAAAAAGAGGAGCCAACATAACCTTATGTGAATGAGCAGGAAAGATGGTAAGAGGGCAATACTGGATGACATACTAACTGATAGGCGTGTAAAAGTGAGCCTCTTGGATGTGTAAGCGTTCACAGGAGCGGCTGGGGGGGGGGGGGATGTCTTGAGGCACGGGTGAAGATTTGTACGGAATTTAGGAAAGGGGGAAACGATATGAGTGAGAAGAGACTAGTTTAAGTAGATGAGAAATATGTGAAGAACTAACTGAACACATTGGAAGTAGAATGGAAGGTTTGAGTAAACGATACAAGCTAATGGGAAAGGAATGGGAGATATCTACGGAAGTAGTGCTGGCATGTGCAAGTGTGTGGCAGGTGAGAAAGAGTAGCGAGTGATGGAATGACGAAGTAAAATAGCCAGCGAAAGGGGAAAGAGAGTTAGATGGGTGTTGCGAACACCATAGGAGTACAAATGTTTGGGAAATAGACAATATAAAGCGGGAGGAGATCGAAAGGAAGGTGCAGGTGCTGAAAAAGAGGGCAAATGAGTTGTGGTGAGCGAATATCAGTATGCTTCAGGAAGAATGAAGTGTTGCTTTCGAAGGACTAATTGTGTGAACAAAAGCAGAAAGAAAACAAATGGGAACTTCGGAGAAAGGGTGCGACTATCAGTCTGGAGTGTTCTTAGGCTTATATAGGGAGGTGAATGCAAGAGTTTTGGAAAGAGGGGCAAGTATGAAGTCTGTTGGGGATGAGAGAGCTTGGGAAGTGAGTCAGTTGTTGTTCGCTGATGATACAGCGCTGGTGGCTGATTCGTGTGAGAAACTGCAGAAGCTGGTGACTGAGTTTGGTAAAGTGTGTGAAAGAAGAAAGTTAAGAGTAAATGTGAATAAGAGCAAGGTTATTAGGTACAGTAGGGTCAAGTCAATTGGGAGGTGAGTTTGAATGGAGAAAAACTGGAGGAAGTGAAGTGTTTTAGATATCTGGGAGTGGATCTGGCAGCGGATGGAACCATGGAAGCGGAAGTGGATCATAGGGTGGGGGAGGGGGCGAAAATTCTGGGAGCCTTGAAGAATGTGTGGAAGTCGAGAACATTATCTCGGAAAGCAAAAATGGGTATGTTTGAAGGAATAGTGGTTCCAACAATGTTGTATGGTTGCGAGGTGTGGGCTATGGATAGAGTGGTGCGCAGGAGGATGGATGTGCTGGAAATGGGATGTTTGAGGACAATGTGTGGTGTGAGGTGGTTTGACCGAGTAAGTAACGTAAGGGTAAGAGAGATGTGTGGAAATAAAAAGAGCGTGGTTGAGAGAGCAGAAGAGGGTGTTTTGAAATGGTTTGGGCACATGGAGAGAATGAGTGAGGAAAGATTGACCAAGAGGATATATGTGTCGGAGGTGGAGGGAACGAGGAGAAGAGGGAGACCAAATTGGAGGTGGAAAGATGGAGTGAAGAAGATTTTGTGTGATCGGGGCCTGAACATGCAGGAGGGTGAAAGGAGGGCAAGGAATAGAGTGAATTGGAGCGATGTGGTATACCGGGGTTGACGTGCTGTTAGTGGATTGAATCAGGGCATGTGAAGCGTCTGGGGTAAACCATGGAAAGCTGTGTAGGTATGTATATTTGCGTGTGTGGACGTATGTATATACATGTGTATGGGGGTGGGTTGGGCCATTTCTTTCGTCTGTTTCCTTGCGCTACCTCGCAAACGCGGGAGACAGCGACAAAGAAAAAAAAAAAAAAATATATATATATATATATATATATATATATATATATATATATATATATATATATATATATATATATATATTTATTTATTTTTCTTTTTTTTATTTATTTTTATTTTGCTTTGTCGCTGTCTCCCGCGTTAGCGAGGTAGCGCAAGGAAACAGACGAAAGAATGGCCCAACCCACCCATATACACATGTATATACATACACGTCCACACACGTAAATATACATACCTATACATCTCAATGTACACAAATATATACACACAGACATATACATATATACACATGTACATAATTCATACTGTGTGCCTTTATCTATTCCCATCGCCACCTCGCCACACATGGAATAACAACCCCCTCCCCCCTCATGTGTGCGAGGTAGCGCTAGGAAAAGACAACAAAGGCCCCATTTGTTCACACTCAGTCTCCAGCTGTCATGTAATAATGCAACGAAACCACAGCTATATATATTTATATATATATATATACATATATATATATATATATATATTTATATATATATATATATATATATATATATATATATATATATATATATATATATATATATATATATATTCAACAAGTCTGGACACATGGATTAGATAACGATTAACTTAAAAGCGTCGAGGGTTCGAACAGTCTAACGGTAAGGCAGTCGGGTACACTGACCAGTGGCCCACGAGGCGACAAAAGCTATTCATCTCAGACCAGCCAATAATCCCTGAGTCTAATGTTATGCCATGTGACCTGAAGGGTACAGAAGGTCCACACCCGCCCCCGTATAGCTTATACCTAGAATGAAATAAATCTTCCAACACAGCGGTAAAGTATACTAAGCTTATTAAATATGCTTGACACATGATATAGATAAAAACGAATTATCTATGGACGTCGAGGATTCGAACCCGTGCTTACCGTGTCGTACGCGAACAATATGTCACCTCGTGGTTCAATGGTGAGCGTATAAAGCGTATAAAAATGTGTGAACTTTAGTGTTGGAGGTATTGATCTGATGTTAGCTATGACCCGAGCGAGTGCGGGCTTTCCGTACCCTGCAGGTCACGCGATGTGACGAGGGATCTCATGGACCATTGGTTTGTCTGAGATGGAAAGCTTCTGTCCGTTTCCTGGTCTGATGGTTAGAGTACTGGCCTACCACGTGGTAGGACTGGGTTCGATTCCTCGACGCCTATAGGTAAACTGTTGATATATATATATATATATATGTATATATATATATATATATATATATATTTATATATAGTGAAGGTAACAACTTAATAAGACATAGATGGAGGATGTTTAAAGAAAAAATTCTTTAGTAGTGAGCGGATGGAGTAACAGTGGATATCGAAAACATCAAAAAGTAAAAACAAAAAAGTACAATAAAGCAACTGGTTGTAATATGTAAATCTTCCACTCCGTATGCATAAGCAGGTAACTATACACAAAAGACACACGCGCACACACATTATCTCGGATAGATCACTTTCCAACACATGGTCAAAACACTTTGGACTCCATTCTTCATGACTTGGCTGACCACTACCTACCACTCAAGCCTTTCTCCAACGCAGTACTCATTTATGTGTTGTTGTTCCCCCACATCGACAGACACTAAAACTTATCGGCCAGGTAATGGCTCAGGGAAGAGAATCGCAGTTGTCGACGTAACATGCCATCACTGGACTGAGGTGACCAGTGAGGATGATGTTGACATGTTAAGGGAAAGTATCATGAAACCTGCGGCCAGGCCTACCAACACTTCTCTCTCCTGAAGACGGTAACATTACGCCTGGCCGACGCTTCTTGCATCACCCACCGCATTAAGCGCCTTATGCAGCAGCGAAATCGATCGTTCAACAGTCGCACAAACGACTTCGCAGCAAAGTGAAACATGAGTAACGAAACGCGATGAAGCATATGACCCAAGAATGGTGCAATATATAAAGCAGGCAATCATCATTCGGTTACATGACAGAATAACGAAAATTAACTGACTGTGACAAGCGAAGGCTTTCCCTTGTGTAGATCAACTTAGCAATGAGGCAGCACACCAAATCAACAACGATTTTGGCAATAATTGGCAACGATTGACATAACTCGACATCACCTCCCTCCCAGCAAACCCACCAACCCCTTCTCCCCCGAACGCAGCGGCCAAGCGCCTTCAACGCCTTAGAACCAAATGCTCAACCACACCCAAAGGATTACTAGTTAAACTATACATGGACTTCTCTCATGCATTATGTACACTGCTGACCACCAAAATTAATGATTCACTTAAACAATCTAAATGCCCCACAGTTTTCATAAAAGATGTCAAACTACTACCCAAACCCACGAACCCAGAGTCACTTGATAGCTTCCGCCTAGTTTGAATCAATCAGTCTTCAGTGTAATATGTGAAAGTTTTGTGTTTGACTGAGCCTATACTGACAATGCTGATTCAGTAGATCCTCAGCAGTTTAGAAGCATGACGTAGTCCTTCACCACTCATTGCCTTGTCAGCCTCCTAGACCTCGTTTACCGCAACAAGGAGTAATGCAGACCTCACGTGACACCCACCTACATAGACTTCACTAAGGCTTTCGACTTGGCAAACCATAACACTATCACAAAGACAGCCTTCGACCTGAGACTCTGTGGATGTCTCGTCTCCTGGCTAGCGAACCTCCTGGCTGGGCGACACCAAAACATCCGCTTTAAGAGAGCCACGTCCATCTTACGACCCTTAACAAGCTGTGTACCACAGGGCGCCAAGATGGAGACGCTTTCCTCCTCAATGACGCCCTGAAGAACACAAACCATCGCTGGGAAGTATGTATACGACTTCACCTATGGCATCACTATCAACAACTCATCTGTTTTCAGTTCCTTTCCGCACATTATCAGCAACCTTCAGGAGTGAAGCAAAGCCATCAACCACACAAAGACTGAGATGATGCACATCAACCTGGGTGCAAACAGCATCCTATCCTCTGATATCTCACTATACCCTGAAATTCTTGAGATTTCAGAGTTTTTCGTGTCACTACAGACAAGGGTTTAAACTGAAACTGAAAGAGATGTCTGCGCTCGCATCTAATCTTTTTTGTACCATCTGTACCTTCACCGCCGATTGAAATTATTAGGCATTCCAAGTGAGTTGAGGATTATTCATTCTACATAAGCTCACTTACACCTCACCAGCTTGGTCCTCTTCACCAACAGGTACACAGTTGGGCCAGCTAAAAAGACTACGGAGAAGGGCATGAAGACTCATCCTAAGCACTTCTTACACCACCTTCGACCAACACCAGCAGCTCACACGACAGTTTGGCAAAAACTGCTGACACTCTCACGTCACAGAGGCCCCTCCCCCCTCCCGACGTCCTTCCAACACAAACAGTCGTTTTCCACCACAAACAACTTGTTGCAATCAGAGGTCATACATACGAATATAAGAACAGTCAAATAACTACCATTGTGAGCGACATGAACAATTCATGAACAAATGTATATCTGTGCAAGTGAACAGCTTAGTTTCCTGTTAGTTGGGATATGTGGAATATCAACGACTGTATTACTGTAACTTTTTATCCATCAATGTTAAACCAAGTGCATGATGCATAAACCATACTATTACCATATAAAGATTCCTATGTATCTACCACCTCGTCTATCCAGATGTACCTCATCCACGTGCCTATCTTCAGTACGGAAATATCCAGCCCTCTTTGATCTTAAGCTCTTTTATAATTAGTTATGTAGGAATTATCATGACCTCCCAGCTGTGTAATACATGTAATACCTCAACTGTGTATTTTCAGTCGAATGGCTTCCTAAATCCTACAAGCCGTTATTGATTTGTTTATCAATTCATGTAAACACACACACACACACACACACACACACACACACACACGCGAGATGGAGCTCCATGAGTGTAGAACTCTCCCCCATACAGAAAAAATAGGTAATTACAAATACATGATTGCCCACATACACATATATAGGAAATTACGCAGACAATCTAAATGTCCAGACATCAAGTCAGCACAAACAAATATTTACTTGAGTTATCACCACCCAGAAACCTAAGCATCAAGTCAGTAAACACCCATATCTATACATAATGTCAGCCAGTACACATTATCAGGTGGTAAGTCTGTGCACGCAAGTATTTGTGAATGAAGTCTGACCAGACATATATCGACCAATCAAGTCAGCATACGCTAGTATTCAATAGCAAAGCACTTTGACATGATTGCAAGATTTGTGAGTGGTCACTACATTATGAACAGACCGAGCAACAGTCAAGGCCCCAGGTCAGACACCTGAATCTCCAAGGTGTCTTGTTAGCATACCACAATGTTCAAGCAAAGGACTCGGTACATTTCATGATCCTTCTCCAACACACCAGACTGCTTCAGTCAGCCATTCAATCTACGATGCGTGACAGTCAGTCACCAATTCCAGACAATTCCTTGGTAAGTTTGCTTCCACGTTGTTCACATAAAACAGTTTGTGTCTGGGTGTGGCTACGTCTCTTGGCTCAACATAATTCATCATTGCATAATACTTAAATTCTGGTAATTTGTTTTTCCACAGACTATAATGAAATTTTTTCTCAAAGACGTCTTAAGCGGTCACTTATAGAAAGGTGGTCGAGGCAAATTGGTTTCCAAAGTTTGAAGTCTTGCACATCATCGTTGAATCGCCTGTACTCATACAGGGTGAATGGTGTTGATACTTCTTTTGTGTCTTGTATTTACCTCTGAACAACTGTACGCAGCCTTTCACTGTGATCCACCGTGCTGAACTTCCTCCAGACATGATCATCACATGCCTTCTCCCTCATGTAACCCATGTAAACCATTCCTGTTACGTGTCCAGCTGCGTATAACCAAAGACTCTAATAAGCAAGATAGGAAAGCGAGGACCCCTACCTAAGCACAAGATGTGCTGTCCAAAGGCTTTTGTTTGACATCCCATGGATGTAATATCATCAATATTCAGGCATACTCGTCAAGCTTAGCAGGCCTTATTAGCAATATAACTCATATCGAGGCAGTCTCCGACTGGGCGAGGTCGAGCATGTATACATAGGTTCGAGTCCTGAGAGAGGTAGTCTGTCCGCAGTCTCCCCTAACCTTAGCTTGGTTGATACACTGGGCACCCGACTTGGGCTGGGGTATGCGTAAATAAGTTGGCCTTGAATAAGACATAAAAAGCAAGGATGATTAGGGCGACCACACGATATTCAAGTTCAAAGGCCGAATACAGATGAATGCTATTGGAAACAAGGTTATGAGGAGACAAATATAACGATAACTAGGAAGCATATTATCCTAGAGAAAAAAATCATAATACACAGTAAGAACCAATTACATTATCAATACATTCATTACCACCATTTATGTCGTATTCATTGGTTAGATTATAATAAGAAAATATCTATTGCAGAGCTACAGGTATTAATACTGCTTAAAAATGTTAAGCTGCTCGTTTGGTCTCATTTATACAATGCATTGAATTCTAGTTTTCGCTGCAAACAATGGCTTTTTAATTTATATAATTGGTAGTGCAGTTTAGAATATAGATTATATCTAGATAGAAAACGTGAGAAGTGTCTTTATTTAAGATGAATTAAAAATATTTTCACAAAACATTTATTACATACTTTACGAAGGTGAATTAAGCTTTGACGCTTTCCATACAGTTTGTTTCACTTTCAAAGATTATAAAACCATTTATCATACATGAATTTCACGGCATGTTGTTGACTCTCCTTAACTGACTTTATCGATCCCTGGATTTTGAATATTTCAACTGATCTGGTTTTCTTACACAGTTTTCTTCTGCTTTCCTGTGCATCACTTAAGCGTATCTCACGTATCTCCACTCCAACCACCTCGCTGTTGAACCCTTCTTACCAGGATATCCTTGTATGCATTCTTACACTGCAACACATGTCAAATAAACCTCACGAACTTCCGCAATGGTAATTCTCCTCGTGCCTACGCACATTTAACTATCATGTTATGTGGACTCATATCATTTTATTTACGTATCAAATGTAAGAAAGGTATTGGACTTTCCTTAGCCTACAGGAAGGTGGGTAGTCAAAGTATGCTTGGCAGTCCATTGGCTGACTTAGGGTCATAAATGTCTTTATTAAAGGGTTTACTTAAACCATGGCTATTGGCCCCCGATGATAATCTCACTTGAACAGAACCATCCATCAAATGATAATATCTAGTAACTGCAACTAGTTTCAACGTAGCAGCAGACTCTTGTAAACATTATTTTCTTTCTTCATTTTCCTAACCCCTACACACACACATATATATATATATATATATATATATATATATATATATATATATATATATATATATATATATATATATATATATTTTTTTTTTTTTTTTAAACTATTCGCCATTTCCCGCGTTAGCAAGGTAGCGTTAAGAACAGAGGACTGGGCCTTTTTTGGAATATCCTGATTTGGCCCCCTCTGTTCCTTCTTTTGGAAAATTAAAAAAAAAAAAAAAAACGAGAGGGGAGGATTTCCAGCCCCCCGCTCCCTCCCCTTTTAGTCGCCTTCTACGACACGCAGGGAATACGTGGGAAGTATTCTTAATCCCCTATCCCCAGGGATAATATATATATATATATATATATATATATATATATATATATATATATATATATATATATATATATATATATACAGAAGGTCAAGAGAAAGGTGCAAGAGGTGAAAAAGAGGGCAAATGAGAGTTGGGGTGAGAGAGTATCATTAAATTTTAGGGAAAATGAAAAGATGTTCGGGAAGGAGGTAAATAAAGTGCGTAAGACAAGGGAGCAAATGGGAACTTCAGTGAAGGGCGCAAATGGGGAGGTGATAACAAGTAGTGGTGATGTGAGAAAGAGATGGAGTGAGTATTTTGAGGGTTTGTTGAATGTGTTTGATGATAGAGTGGCAGATATAGGGTGTTTTGGTCAAGGTGGTGTGCAAAGTGAGAGGGTTAGGGGAAATGATTTGGTAAACAGAGAAGAGGTAGTAAAAGCTTTGCGGAAGATGAAAGCCGGCAAGGCAGCAGGTTTGGATGGTATTGCAGTGGAATTTATTAAAAAAGGGGGTGACTGTATTATTGACTGGTTGGTAAGGTAATTTAATGTATGTATGACTCATGGTGAGGTGCCTGAGGATTGGCGGAATGCGTGCATAGTGCCATTGTACAAAGGCAAAGAGGATAAGAGTGAGTGCTCAAATTTCAGAGGTATAAGTTTGTTGAGTATTCCTGGTAAATTATATGGGAGGGTATTGATTGAGAGAGTGAAGGCATGTACAGAGCATCAGATTGGGGAAGAGCAGTGTGGTTTCAGAAGTGGTAGAGGATGTGTGGATCAGGTGTTTGGTTTGAAGAATGTATGTGAGAAATACTTAGAAACGCAAATGGATTTGTATGTAGCATTTATGGATCTAGAGAAGGCATATGATAGAGTTGATAGAGATGCTCTGTGGAAGGTATTAAGAATATATGGTGTGGGAAGCAAGTTGTTAGAAGCAGTGAAAAGTTTTTATCGAGGATGTAAGGCATGTGTACGTGTAGGAAGAGAGGAAAGTGATTGGTTCTCAGTGAATGTAGGTTTGCGGCAGGGGTGTGTGATGTCTCCATGGTTGTTTAATTTGTTTATGGATGGGGTTGTTAGGGAGGTGAATGCAAGAGTATTGGAAAGAGGGGCAAGTATGAAGTCTGTCGTGGATGAGAGAGCTTGGGAAGTGAGTCAGTTGTTGTTCGCTGATGATACAGCGCTGGTGGCTGATTCATGTGAGAAACTGCAGAAGCTGGTGACTGAGTTTGGTAAAGTGTGTGAAAGAAGAAAGTTAAGAGTAAATGTGAATAAGAGCAAGGTTATTAGGTACAGTAGGGTTGAGGGTCAAGTCAACTGGGAGGTAAGTTTGAATGGAGAAAAACTGGAGGAAGTAAAGTGTTTTAGATATCTGGGAGTGGATCTGGCAGCGGATGGAGCCATGGAAGCGGAAGTGGATCATAGGGTGGGGGAGGGGGCGAAAATCCTGGGAGCCTTGAAGAATGTGTGGAAGTCGAGAACGTTATCTCGGAAAGCAAAAATGGGTATGTTTGAAGGAATAGTGGTTCCAACAATTTTGTATGGTTGCGAGGCGTGGGCTATGGATAGAGTTGTGCGCAGGAGGGTGGATGTGCTGGAAATGAGATGTTTGAGGACAATGTGTGGTTTGAGGTGGTTTGATCGAGTAAGTAACGTAAGGGTAAGAGAGATGTATGGAAATAAAAAGAGCGTGGTTGAGAGAGCAGAAGAGGTTGTTTTGAACTGGTTTGGTCACATGGAGAGAATGAGTGAGGAAAGATTGATCAAGAGGATATATGTCTCGGAGGTGGAGGGAACGAGGAGAAGTGGGAGACCAAATTGGAGGTGGAAAGATGGAGTGAAAAAGATTTTGTGTGATCGGGGCCTGAACATGCAGGAGGGTGAAAGGAGGGCAAGGAATAGAGTGAATTGGATCGATGTGGTATACCGGGATTGACGTGCTGTCAGTGGATTGAATCAGGGCATGTGAAGCGTCTGGGGTAAACAATGGAAAGCTGTGTAGGTATGTATATTTGCGTGTGTGGACGTGTATGTATATACATGTGTATGGGGGTGGGTTGGGCCATTTCTTTTGTATGTTTCCTTGCGCTACCTCGCAAACGCGGGAGACAGCGACAAAGCAAAATATATATATATATATATATATATATATATATATATATATTATGCAATCTAAAAATGGTAACATACCATTATTTTCATTTTCTACAGTAAATTTGATGGAGGGTACTGAATTGTTAAGGGGAAAAATATTTGTAAATTTTCATTTGTTAGCCAAACACAAAGAACATCATCTACATACCTAAACCAAATTGCATTAGAATGTAAGATATCCTTTAGTAATTTTGTTTCAAAGAATTCCATATAAAGATTACTTAGTACGGGTGAAAGAGGGTTACACATTGCCATACCAAATTTTTGAGCATAATAATTTCCATTAAATCGAAATTCACAGTCTTTTATACACAATCTTATCAGTTCAATGAAATTAGACTTTGAAACAGGTAAATGAATATCATCCAAGACATCAAATGAATATTCTAAAAGGTTATCAACTTGAACTTTAGTGAAAAGTAATTTAAGTAATGATGAAATTAATATCTGTAAGGGTTTAGTGCATGCCAGTTTGTCAAAACCAGTGGAAGCTAATTGCCCTAAAAGATTCATAAGAGCTATTAACACCTTAAAAAAAGACAAGGATATACATATTACTAAAGCATATAAGGCTAACACTGTTGTGATTTTAGACAAAAGTAACGATTTATCTAAAATGAATGATATTCTAAATGATAACACAACATATTCTAAACTTGGTAAAATTCCCTTAGAAGCAGTTGATTCTCACTTCAATAAAGAAATGAAGTTGTTGTTGAAAGGTAACATTTCTCTTATCAAAAGTTTGTCATCTTTGTCTCCTTCATTGCCATACATGTATGGACTTATCAAAACACATAAACAGAATTTTCCAGCAGGACCTATAGTGAGTTCAGTAAGCTCCATCACATATGAATTGTCAAAATGGTTAGTTTCTTTATTAAGCCCTTTAGTGGGTAAGGTATCAAATTCTAATATCATGAACAATGTAGATTTAGTCGACAAGCTAAACAATATCAATGTTAATTTTGATTTCAAGCTAGTTAGCTTTGATGTTTCCTCACTTTTCACTAAAGTTCCAGTTGATGACCTTTTAGAATATTTATTCGATGTCTTGGATGATATTCATTTACCTGTTTCAAAGTCTGATTTCATCGAACTGATAAAATTGTGTATAAAACACTGTGTATTTCAATTTAATGGAGATTATTATGCTCAAAAATTTGGTATGGCAATGGGTAACCCTCTTTCACCTGTACTAAGTAATCTTTATATGGAATTTTTTGAAACAAAATTACTAAAGGATATCTTACCTTCTAATGCAATTTGGTTTAGGTATGTAGATGATGTTCTTTGTGTTTGGCTAACAAATGAAAATTTACAAATATTTTTCCCCTTACTTAACAACTTAGTACCATCCATCAAATTTGCTGTAGAATATATATATATATATATATATATATATATATATATATATATATATATATATATATATATATATATATATATATATATGTATATATATATATATCTATCAATTACACTTTGTCGCTGTCTTCCGCGTTAGCGAGGTGGCGCAAGGAAACAGACGAAAGAATGGCCCAAACCTAACCACATACACATGTATATACATACACGTCCACACACGCACAAATACATACCTATACATCTGAACGTATAAATATACATACATACACGGACATAGGCATATATACACAAGTACATAAATCATACTTGCTGCCTTTATTAATTCTCGTCGCCACCCCGCCACACATGAAATGACAACTCCCTCTTCCCGCACGGACAGTCTATAGATGTCGTGTATAATGCATAGATACCACAGCTCCCTTTCCACATCCAGGCCCTACAAAGCTTTCGATGGTTTACCCCAGACGCTTCACACACATGGCCTGGTTCAAACCAATGACAGCACATCGACCCCGGTATGCCACATCGTTCCAATTCACTCTATTCTTTGCACGCCTTTCACCCTCCTTCATGTTCAGGCCCCGATCACTCAAAATCTTTTTCACTCCATCCTTCCACCTCCAATCTGGTCTCTCATCATTCCCTCCACCTCTGACACATATATCCTCTTGGTCAATCTTTCCTCATTCTTTCTCTCCGTGTGACCAAACCATTTCAATACACCCTCTTCTGCTCTCTCAACCACACTTTTTATTTCCACACATCTCTTTTACCCTTTCATTACTTACTCGATCAAACCACTCACACCACATATTGTCCTCAAACATCTCATTTCTAGCACATCCGCCCTCCTCCGCACAACTCTATCTATAGCCCACGCCTCGCAACCATATAACATTGTTCGAACCACAATTCCTTCAAACATACCCATTTTCGCTTTCCGAGATAATGTTCTCGCTTTCCACACATTTTTTGAGAACTTTCGCCCCCTCCCCCATCCTGTGACTCACTTCCGCTTCCATGGTTCCATCCGCTGCCAAATCCACTCCCAGATATCTAAAACACTTAACTTCCTCCAGTTTTTCGCCATTCAAACCTACCTCCTAATTGACTTGTCCCTCAACCCTACTGTACCTAATAACCTTGCTCTTATTCACATTTACTCTCAACTTTCTTCTTTTACACACTTTACCAAACTCAGTCACCAGCTTCTGCAGTTTCTCACCCGAATCAACCACCAGCGCTGTGTCATCAGCGAACAACAACTGACTCACTTCCCAAGATCTCTCATCCACAACAGACTGCATATTTGCCCTTCTCTCCAAAAATCTTGCATTCACCTCCCTACCAACCCCATCCATAAACAAATTAAACAGCTATGAAGACATCACGCACCCCTACCGCAAACCAACATTCACTGAGTACCAATCACTTTCCTCTCTTCCTACTCGTACACATGCCTTACATCCTCGATAAAAACTTTTCACTGCTTCTAGCAAGTTTCCTCCCACACCATATATTCTTAATACCCTCCACAGAGCATCTCTATCAACTCTGTCATATGCCTTCTTCACATCCATAAATGCTACATACAAATCCATTTGATTTTCTAAGTATCTCTCACATACATTCTTCAGAGCAAACACCTGATCCACACATCCTCTACCACTTCTAAAACCACACTGCTCTTCCCCAATCTGATGCTCTGTACATTCTTTCACCCTGTCAATCAATACCCTCCTGTATAAGTTCCTAAGAATACTCAACAAATTTATGCCTCTGTAATTTGAACACTCACCTTTATCCCCTTTACCTTTGTACAGTGGCACTAAGCATACATTCCGCCAATTCTAAGGCACTTCACCATGAGGCATACATACATCAAATATCCTTACCAACCAGTCAACAACACAGTCACCTCCTTTTTTTGATAAATTCCACTGCAATAGTATCCAAATCCACCGCCTTGCCGGCTTTTATCTTCCGCAAAGCTTTCACTCATTCTTCTCTGTTCACGAAATCATGCTCCCTAACGCTCTCACTTCGCACACCACCTCGACCAAGACACCCTGTATCTGCTACTGTATCATCTAACGCGTTTAACAAACCTTCAAAATACTCACTCCATCTCCTTCTTACATCACCACTTCTTGTTATTACCTCCCCATCAGTCCCCTTCACCGATGTTCCCATTTATTCTCTTGTCTTACGCACTTTATTTACCTCCTTCCAAAACATCTTTTTATTCTCCGTACAGTTTAATGATTCTCTCTCACCCCAACTCTCATTTACCCTCTTTTTTACCTCTCGCACCTTTATCTTGACCTCCTGCCTCTTTCTTTTAAACATCTCCCAGTTTCCCTGCAAAAAATCGTCCAAATACCTCTCTCTTCTCTTTCACTGATAATCTTACTTCATCCCACCACTCACTACTCTTTCTAATCTGCCCACCTCCCACGCTTCTCATGCCACAAGCATCTTTTGAGCTAACCAGCCCACCTCTCACGCTTCTCATGCCACAAGCATCTTTTGCGCAAGCCATCACTGGTTCCCTAAATACATCCCGTTCCTCCCTCACTACCCTTGCGTCCTTTGCTCTCACCTTTTCCCATTCTGCACTCAGTCTCTCCTGGTACTTCCTCACACAAGTCTCCTTCCCAGGCTCACTTACTCTCACCACAGAGAGAGAGAGAGAGAGAGAGAGAGAGAGAGAGAGAGAGAGAGAGAGAGAGAGAGAGAGAGAGAGAGAGAGAGAGAGAGAGAGAGAGAGAGAGAGAGAGAGAGAGATAATTACTTGCTGTCCTATTCCCCTCATCACTGTAGCGTTATATAAGGTTTACACAAACAATAGTATATTACAATATTACAACATTCTGAGATTTCGCGACCAACCAATACCCATCATCTCTAGTTATATATCCTGACACTTTACTTCAAGCTGTGTGGCACTGCTTTGTATCTCTTGATTCATTGATTCATGCTCATATGAAATGTCACACATTCGAGGTTATGATGGTCTACTTGTATGAATGGCATTTGAGAAAGTCAGTGTTGAGCGCATACACCGTAACACGAAGGTATCAAATCTATTTTCGATATGAATGAAATTTTTCATCATTTATCCTAATGCGGCTTAACGGTGTTAGAAATAGAAAGGTAATTACATGGAGAAAATAATTCACATCTATTTTCATTACAGTGATGAACGTTTCATTAATAAAATGTAAGCAATTTGATAATTATTCTTGCTGTGGGAACTTGGCCTGAAGTATGATGAGACATATAATTATCATGTATGTGATAACTCCCTGGCTGCCTGATGTAGGTTCATACATGTCATGCGTGATTTTTTGATGAAAGGAAGCATTTTCCTTCTTTTATTCTTACTGACCTCAATATTATGGTTCATTACGTAAAGCATAGCCCAGTTCTCCCTCATATGACCTCTTTTATGCTTTAGAAATTTCTGAAAAGGAACAAATTCTAACGTTCAAGCTTACTCTCCTGTCCGCTGACCTACAAAGACAGTTATCCACCAGGAAATATGTCATGTGTTCATCGGCCGCTTCTGTGATATGAAGCAAAGAAATTGTTTCTTTAACGATGAATTTACATAGCGATTAGTACCTGCAAGAACTTGTGCTTTTATGTCTTCAGGCATATTTGTAAATCATAATAGAACCGCACTTCTGAACCATATAGCTTTTGATAAGTATTGGTCTATTTCAATTTAGACCAGACGATCTTCATATGAAACTTACTTCATCTAGTCTCTCACGTGCAGTGTTAGAAGTTTACTGCGATATGACTACGCATGTTGGATACTACAGGTAATCTATGAATGCAAGTGCTCTTGGCACTACCTTCAATCGCGATCTGAAACTTTCACGCAAAGTTTTGCTGCCTCTTAAACAGGGCAAACGTTATCACGATTCTCACTTATATATACAAAACGTTAGAATCCATACTGACTTGCTTGGTGGTACAGTTCTGGTCATCACATTCCCAGAACAACTTAGAAACCGAGTCTTGAGGAGGACAACAAGGTCTGAGGCACAAGCAGAATATGGAAATATCAATTAACGCGACAGAAGTGAAGGCTCTTCGTTGGCCTGAAAGGAGATGTAAATATATCCAGAGAAATTTGATAATATTGGAATACCCACACAATCTAAAGAACCAAAAACCCTATCATTCTCAACACCAGACTGAAAAACGGAGGTAAAATGTTGTGTACAGACATGGGTAAACATTTCTTTACAAATAAGGTTACTGAAAGCTGTAGTAAGATGCCTATTGTTGCTATAACACAACAGACTAGTACAGGAAGAGACTAGATGGTTACTCACGGTCGGATGGTGATCAGTAACTGGGTTAGAGTGTACAGAGATCTCAATTTCTTCAGCAGGTAACCCCGTTACAAACCAATATGCTTTCTGATGCTGTAAATGTTCTATGTTTTGATACTTAGAATAATCGAATTTGAGAGATGTTTCTTTATGATATTTGGAGAAGTATTCTGGTTTTTTAATTTTTACACATAAGATCATTTCTTGCACTTAGGTGAAACTGATATGGAATAGTTTTAACACAAAACTGAGAGATAAATGATTAATATCATTTGTTCTATCTACAAAGCACAAAAAGTTACAGATAGAACGATAATTTGTTGTACAAACTTTCGTATATCATGATACAGGTCTTATGTAAATTTCTAAAAATACTGAAAAGCTTAAAAAAACTGATCATAATTAGAATCTATATTTCACAACTTATTAAAAAAGATTAGTCGATAATTCAAAGATGAAACCATGTGGAGATATGAAAGCGTGTTGTATAAACTTCCATGCCTGAAGTCAACATATATATAACGTATGATTATCAACGATACTGTTTTATGGCCTCTGTTTTTCACAGTCATACAAAGCAGCACTGAAAACCTCATGTACACTCTTACCGTTAAATGAGTACTCGCCTGGGAATATGTGGATTTACGTTCTTAACCTTAGATAATTACAGATCGTGAATTGCTCACACCATCAAAGCTGAAATTACCATAGCCACATATCTCATATTAAGCTCCTTTTCTTAACCAACAGTTTAAGGGGACTATAGAAAAAATGAGGGTGATAAGTTCTTTGAAACCACAGCTGACATTCAAGCAGTATCCAGATCCAGCATAACAAATAGCTCACAGACAAAGCTTAATAGTGTAACAGACACTCCGGGGATAGAGCTAAACAGTATATAACAGATAGTACGGAGATAGAGTTAAACAGTATATAACAGGTAGTACGGAAATAGAGTTAAACAGTATATAACAGGTAGTACGGAGATAGAGCTAAACAGTAACAGATAGTACGGAGATAGAGTTAAACAGTATATAACAGATAGTACGGAGATAGAGTTAAACAGTATATAACATAGTACGGAGATAGAGCTAAACAATATATAACAGATAGCTCAGAGTTAGATAAAGCTAAACAGTATATAATAGATAGTACATAGAGCTAAACAATATATAACATAGCATAGAGACAGAGCTAAACAGTATATAACATAGTATAGAAATAGAGCTAAACTGTATATAATATACAGTACAGAGATAGCGCTAAACAGTATATAACATAGTACAGAGATAGAGTAAACAGTATATAACATAGTTCAGAGACATAGCTAAACAGTATATAACATAGTGCAGAGACATAGCTAAACAGTATATAATATAGTACAGAGATAGAGTAAACAGTATATAACATAGTACAGAGATAGAGTAAACAGTATATAACATAGTACAGAGATAGAGTAAACAGTATATAACATAGTACAGAGATAGAGCTAAACAGTATATAACATAGTACAGAGATAGAGTAAACAGTATATAACATAGTACAGAGATAGAGTAAACAGTATATAACATAGTACAGAGATAGAGTAAACAGTATATAACATAGTACAGAGATAGAGCTAAACAGTATATAACATAGTGCAGAGATATAGCTAAAAAGTATATTACATAGTACAGAGATAACCAGTATCTAAAATATAGTACAGAGATAGAGTAAACACTATATAACGTAGTACAGAAAAAGAGCTAAACAGCATATAACATATAGTACAGAGATAGCGCTAAACAGCATATAACGTAGTACAGAGATAGAGCTAAACAGTATATGATATATAGTACAGAGATAGAGTAAACAGTATGTAACGTAGTGCAGAGATAGAGTTAAACAGTATATAATATATAGTAAAGAGACAGAGCTAAACAGTATATAACAGATCGCTCAGAGTTGACAGAATCAAGTCGAAAGCGATCTGCCTCATAAACTGTCCCTGGCTAACTTCCAAACTTGACCACCTCGCACTACGCCACAATGTTGGTTCACTTTCCCTTTTCTATAGATATCACTTTTTTTTTTTTTTTCGAAAGCTAGTTGCTTGTGTGCCCCCACCACTAGCTAGACCACGCAATGCTCGGTAAGCTGCTGCGTCACATGATTATTGTGTGGCCATCGGCAATTTAAGGGTGGGTCGTTTTGATAACTGTTTCTTTCCTTACACGTCGAGGCTTTGGAACTATCTACCTTCTCATGTTTTTCCCAATAACCATGATCTGGCACATTTCAAAAGACAGGCCTTTCACTTTCTAAAATATTTGTAAATACTTCCCCATGTCTTCTCTTTTTCCGTTTCATAAATTCTCTCAATATTTCGATTAAAGTCCGGCCTTGATGTGGGCTTTTGTTCTTGACTGGAGCCTCCAACATAAAAATAAAAGTGTGATATAACCCAGAGACAGAACTAAACAGCATAGTACATAGCCAGGGATCGAAATGAACAGCATAATAGAGTCGAGAGAGAGAGAGAGAGAGAGAGAGAGAGAGAGAGAGAGAGAGAGAGAGAGAGAGAGAGAGAGAGAGAGAGAGAGAGAGAACAACAGATGGTCCAGACAAAACTAAGCAGCATAAAAGATAACCCAGAGGCAGACCCAAACAGCATACTGAACATTCCAGTGACAGAGCTACACAGCATTGCTGATGATCAATCTACATAACAAAGCTATTATTTCATCTACACAGAATCACTGATGGTTTACAGAAAACAATACTTTCCACCTGTAAACCGACGTCATACCTTACCAGGGTGGATTATACTCCTGCCACAGAATGTAAGAATTTGTAGAAATAATCGAGGAGAGAGAAAGGCTTAATGGTAAAAAGTCACAACAATCTTCATATCTACAGAGGAAGAAAATTTAGCATTATACAAAGGAACACAAAAAAATTCAAACTGCAACAGGCCACTGGGTCTTTTCGAGGTTCTTTGTGGTCGTGGAAAATATCAGAAACTCACAGAATAGTGAAGCAAAATTTTGAGGGCATAGAAATAATTCAAAAAGAATAGCCTGTACATTGTCATTTTGATTATGGAAATACAGATAATGAAGGAAGTGAACTTGAAGTGAAGCATTTATCAACTTTCTTCGTAAACGTGTCTATAGTACTGCTTTCAACCCCACTTACTGGCAAAGGAAGACGTAGGTAGTTTGATCAAGATTTTCAGTCTTTGATCATTTTTGAATGCTTGTGATGAAATGCTTCTTAACCTTCTCCTTTCTAAGCTAAGTAGATCTAAGTTGTATCATTTGATCTTGCAGGATTTGTTTCTCAGTCCGGGAATCATCTTTGCAGTTCGACTCAGCACTCCATTCTATCAATGTCTTTTTTTTTTTTTTGAGTAGGGTGACCAGAACAGAACACAATTTTCAAGATGGGGACGAACTAATGAACTGTAATGAGTAGGGATGATTTCCCAGGACTTAAATTCCAAGGCTCTACCTATGAAACCAAGAATTTTGTTCGGTCTTTTCATTGCTTCTGTGCACCGTTTGCATGGTATCTAGTCACAAGAGATTATCATACCCGTCTCCTTACTCATTTTCTTCTGCAGTTCAACAGAATTCGTACTGGGGCTTGTCTGTTCTCTTTTTCTACAGATATGCGAAACTTTGCATTTATCGATACAAGAATTCATTTGCCACTTATGAACCGATTTCATCAATATGTCAGTTTGAAGTTGTAAATGTTCAAGATCATTTGTAGATTTATTACTTAGCTTTTGTATGATCAGTTCATTTTCATAATTTGCAATTCAGCCTACTTTCAATATATATGAGAGAGAGAACCGGTCCAAAGACTGTTCCTCGTGGCACTCCACTTAGTACGTCTAACCATACTGAGGCTTGACAATTAATCACTGCCTTTTGTCGAAGGCCAGTTAACGTAAATCCTATTTAATGAAGTACAGCCCTATCAGTGTCACATGAATTAATTTTGGCCAGTAATCTTTGATGCGGAACCTTGGAAAGATTTTTGAAAATCTAGATGGATAACATCAACTGCTTTACTTTCGTCATACATGCGGATTATATCATGAAAAAATCAAGCAGGTTTGTCAGATATGTGCAGTTTCGTCGAAAGCCATGTTGAGAATCGTTTATTAAGTGGCTGTCTTCACTATGGTTTACAATCCTATCTCGAATGATGGCGTCCAGTAGGTTTCCAACTACAGACGATAAGCTAATAGGACAATAATTTCCGGGCAGTGACTCATCTTTTTTGAATACCAGTGTTACACTGGAAAATATCAATTCATCTGTAACTTTTTCCATAGCAAATGACATCTTGAAAAGGACAGCCAAGGGCTTAACTATTTCATCTCTCGCCTCTTTCATTGTTCTCTAATAAATTTTATCAACGCCTGCCGTCATATCTATATTCGCTCCATTCATTACCAAAAGTATGTCTTCGACATTTGTCAGTTTGTTGAAGAAGGATTCGGGACATGGGATGTGTCTTCGATCATAGGTACAGATACAAGAATGTCATTTAACGTTTTGCCATGGCTTCCTTGCCTTGAAGAGAGTCATCATTAATTAATAGACCTATTGACTGGGTAATGACTGCCTTGCTTCAAAAAAAACCATTGCTGTGTCATCAGTAAATAACAACTGACGCACTTCCTAGGCCCCTCATCCTCTACATACTGCATACTCGCCCTGTCTTCAACTTTAGCATTCACCTCCCCCGCCATCCCATATGTAAACTAGTAAAACACCCTAGTCGCAACACA
This sequence comes from Panulirus ornatus, assembly GCF_036320965.1. Taxonomy (NCBI): domain Eukaryota; kingdom Metazoa; phylum Arthropoda; class Malacostraca; order Decapoda; family Palinuridae; genus Panulirus; species Panulirus ornatus. Next base: position 32,753,532 of record NC_092243.1, on the reverse strand, counting down.
CACTCCTGCTGCAGACCCACCTACACCTGGAACCACTCTCTCCTTTCTTCCTACTCGTACACAAGCCTTACATCCATGATGAAAACTTTTCACTGTTTCTTACAGTTTTCCTTCCACCGCATATAGTCATATGATCTTCCAAAACACATTTCTATTAGCCCATCACAAACTTTCTTCAGACCCATAAATGCTACATGAAATACCTTCAGTTTCTGTAAGTATTTCTCACACATTCATTAAAGCATACACCTGACCCATAGATCCTACACCACTTGCCTGTCATGATCTTTCTTCTCATGACCAGGTGGATAAATATTGATAATCACACACCTCTCTCAATCCATTTTTTTTCATACTGACCCACCTCAGTCTGAAGGTCACTTCCTTACATTCTTTCATACACTCCCACAACTTCCACTTCTGCATTAGTTCTACTCCCTTCTTAGCTTTTGCCTACATCCCAGTTCCTAGCTTTACTCGTAAGGCAATTTCAAACCATTTTCCCTTGAACTTTGTTTCACCCTGAGGCAAAACACCTAGGTTCCTATATATACATACACACACACACACACACACACACACACACATATATATATATATATATATATATATATATATATATATATATATATATATATATATATATATACATATATATATATATATATATATATATATATATATATATATATATATATATATATATATATTTTTTTTTTTTTTTTTTTTTTTCATACTATTCGCCATTTCCCGCATTAGCGAGGTAGCGCTAAGAACAGAGGACTGGGCCTTTGAGGGAATATCCTCACCTGGCCCCCTTCTCTGTTCCTTCTTTTGGAAAAAAAAAAAAAAAAAAAAAAAAAAAAAAAAAAAAAACGAGAGGGGAGGATTTCCAGCCCCCCGCTCCCTTCCCTTTTAGTCGCCTTCTACGACACGCAGGGAATACGTGGGAAGTATTCTTTCTCCCCTATCCCCAGGGATATATATATATATATATATATATATTATCTTGTGGATGCGAAGGTGAAGATCTGTAGAGGTTTTCGGAAAAGAAGAGAGAATGTTGGGGTGAAGAGAGTGGTGAGAGTAAGCGAGTTGGGAAGGAGACATGTGTGACGAAGTACCAGGAAAGACTGAGTGCAGAATGGAAAAAGGTGAGAGCAAAGGACGTAAGGAGAGTGGGGGAGGGATGTGATGTATTTAGGGAAGCAGTGATGGCTTGCGCAAAAGATGCTTGTGGCATGAGAAGTGTAGGAGGTGCGCAGATTAGAAAGGGTAGTGAGTTGTTGGGTGAAGAGGTAAGATTATTAGTGATAGAGAAGAGAGAGGCATTTTGAAGATTTTTGCTGGGAAATAGTGCAAATGACTGGGAGATGTATAAACTAAAGAGGCAGGAAGTCAAGAGAAAGGTGCAGGTGGTGAAAAAGAAGGCAAATGAGAGTTGGGGTTCTAAGGAGAATATGATGTTTTGGAATGAGGTAAATAAAGTGCGTAAGACAAGTTAGAATATAGGAACATCGGTGAATGGGGCTAATGGGGAGGTAATAATAAATAGTGGTGATGGGAAAAGGAAATGGAGTATTTTGAAGGTTTGTTGAATGTGTTAGATGATAGAGTGGCCGATATAGTGTGTTTTGTTCGAGGTGGTATGCGAAGTGAGAGGGTTAGGGAGAATGATCTTGGTAAACAGAGAAGAAGTAGTAAAAGCTTTGGGGAAGATGAAAGCCGGCAAGCGGGCAGGTTTGGATGGTATTGCTGTGAAATTTATTAAAAAAGGGGATGACTGCGTTCTCGACTGGTTGATGAGGATATTCAGTGTATGGATGGCTCATGGTGAAGTGCCTGAGGATTGGCGGAACGCATGTATAGTGCCTCTGTACAAAGGCAAAAGGGAAAAAGGTGAGTGGGATATTATTTGGGAGGGTATTGATTGATAGGGTGAAGGCATGTACGGGGCATCAGATTGGGGAAGAGCAGTGTGTTTAAATGAGATGTTTGGGGACAATATGTGGTGTGAGGTGGTTTGATCGAGTAAGTAATGAAAGGGTAAGAGAGATGTGTGGTAATAAAAAGAGTGTGGTTGAGAGAGCAGAAGAGTGTTTTGAAATGGTTTGGTCACATGGAGATAATGAGTGAGGGAAGATTGACAAAGAGGATATATGTGTCAGAGATGGAGAGAACGAGAAGTGGGAGACCAAATTGGAAGTGGAAATATGGAGTGAAAAAGATTTTGAGTGATCGGGGCCTGAACATGCAGGAGGATGAAAGGCGTGCAAGGAATAGAGTGAATTGGAACGATGAGGTATACCGGGGTCTACGTGCTGTCAATGGATTGAACCAGGGCATGTGAAGCTTCTGGGGTAAACCATGGAAAGTTCTGTGGGGCCTGGATGTGGAAAGGGAGCTGTGGCTTCGGTGCATTACACATGACAGCTCGAGACTGAGAGTGAACGAATGTGGCCTTTGTTGTCTTTTCTTAGCGCTACATCGCGCACATGCGGGGGGAGCGGGTTGTTATTGCATGTGTGGCTGGGTGTCGACGGGAATGAATAAGGGCAGACAGTATGAATCATATACACGTGTATATATGTATGTGTCTGTGTGTGTATACATATATAAGTATACGTTGAGATGTATAGGTATGTATATGTGCGTGTGTGGACGTGTATGTATATACATGTGTATGTGGGTGGGTTGGGCCAACCTTTCGTCTGTTTCATTGCGCTACCTCGCTAACGCGGAAGACAGCGACAAAGTATAATAGATAGATAGAATATATATATATATATATATATATATATATATATATATATATATATATATATATATATATATGTTAATTGATAGGCGAGTAGAAGAGAGACTTTTGGATGTTAATGTGTTGAGCGGAGCAGCAGGAGGGATGTCTAATGACAATCTTATGGAGAAGAAGATGGAGATTGGCAGAGGTTTTCAAAAAAGAGAGGATGTTAGAGAGAAGAGAGTGGTGAGAGTTAGTGAGCTTCGAAAAGACACTTGTGTGAGGAAGTACCAGAGAGATTGAATGTTGAATGGCATAAGGTGAGAACAAATGACGTGAGGGGAGTAGGTGAGGAATCGGATGTATTTAGGCAGTGATGGCATGTGCAAATGATGGATGTGGCATGAAAAAGTTGAGAGGTGGGCAGATTAGAAGTGATAGCAAGTGGTGGGATGAAGAAGTAAAGTTGTTAGTGAAAACGAAAAGAGAAGCATTTGGACGATATTTACAAGGGAGGATTGCAAAGACTGTGATATGTATAAAAGAAAGAAGCATGAGGTTAAGAGAAAGGTGCAAGGGATGCAAAAGATGGAAATGAGAGTTGGGGTGAGAAAGTTTCAATAAACTTTAGGGAGAATAAACTGATGTAAATAGCAAGCGTAAGACAAGAGAACAAGGAGGTGAATAACGAGCGTAAGACAAGAGAACAAATGGAAAGATCGGTGAAGGGGGCAAAAGGGGAAATAATAATGGGTATCAATTTAGTGAGAAGATGTAGTGAGCATTTTGAAGGTTTGGTGCATGTGTTTGATGATGGAGTGGCAGAGTGTAGGGTGTTTTGGTTGGAGTGGTGTACGAAGTGAGAGAGTCAGGAAAAATGGTTTCGTTAAGAGAAAAAAGATTGTGAAAGCTTTGCGGAAAAAGAAATCCTGCGAGGCGGCGGGTTTGCATGTTATTGCACTAGATATTATAAAGAAAGGGGGTGACTGTGCTGTTGATTGGTTAGTAAAGATATTCAGTTTATGTTTTTGTCATGGTGAAGTGCCTCAGGATTGGCTGAATGCATGCATAGTGCCATTGTACAGAGGCATAAGTCTGTTGAGTATTCCCGGGAAATCATATGGGAGGGTATTAAGAGGATGAAGGCATGTACAGAGCATCAGATGGGGGGATGCAGTGTGGTTTCAGAGGTAGTAGAGGATGTGGGGATCAGGTGTTTACCTTCAAGAATATATGTGAGAAATACTTGGAAAAACAAATGGATTTGTATGTAGCATTTAGGGATCTGGAAAAGGCATATGATAGGGTTGATAGAAATGCTTTAAGTTAGGTCTTAATAGTATATGGCATGGGACGTAAGCTGCTAGAAACGGTGAAAAGAGTGATTGGTTCCCAGTGAAGGTCGGTTTGCGGTAGGGGTGTGATGTCCCCATGGCTGTTTGATTTGCTTCTGGATAGGGTAGTTAGAAATAATAGAGCTTTTGGAGAGAGGGTTGAGTCAGTTGTTGTTTGCCGATGATACAGCTTTAGTGGATCATTCGAGTGAGAAACTGCTGAAGTTTGTGACTGAGATTGGAAAAGTGTGTGAAAGGAGAAAGCTAGGAGTAAGTGCGGATAAAAAAAGGTTACTTGGCTCAATATGGTTGAGGGACAAGTTAACTGGGATGTAAGTTTGAATGGAGAAAAATTGGAGGAAGTGAAGTGTTTTAGATATGTGAGAGTGAACTTAGCAGTCCATGGAACCATGGAAGGGGAAGTGAGTCACAAGGTGGGGCAGGGGGTGAAGGTTCTGGGAGCGATGACGAATGCGTGTAAGGAGAGAACGTTATCTCGGAGGGCAAAAATGGGTATTTTTGAAAAAACAGTAGTTCCAACAATATTATGTGGTTTTGAAGCATGGACTATAGATAGGGTTGTACCGAGGAGGGTGGATGGGCCGTTCTCTAGTTCCTGGCGCTACCTTGCTGACGCAAGAAACTACGATCATGTATAATTAAATAAATGAATTCATGTGTGTGTGTGTGTGTGTGTGTGTGTGTGTGTGTGTGTGTGTGTTTAGCCCAATACCAAACTTTATGAGAGAGACCTGGTTTTACCCATATATAATCGCCGTTTTCAGTAATAGCGAGGTAGCGCCAGGAAAGACGACGAAAAGGCCTCACCCAGTCTCTAGCTATCATGTGCACTGCACAGAAACCAAAGTCCCCCACCCTCAACCAGTACCCATAGACCCCTGGTTGCTTCACATGTCGTGATTCAGTCTAATGATAACACGTCTTCCCTGTAATCAAATCACTTTATTTCGCTCTGTTTCATGCGCGTCTTGCTTCTGCTTTTTCAAGCCCTGAGCTTTCAAAGTATCGTTCGCTCCATCCATATCTGTCTATCTATCTATCTATCTATCTGTCTATCTATCTATCTAGTTTCTCACACTATCAACCTCCTAAAGCATTTTCTTATTTTCTTTGAAGTTTGTTGATTTTTTTCACCCCAACTCTCATTTCCCTTCTTTATCAGCCCCTTTACCTTCCTCTTCGACCTTGTGTACACACACCTCTCTCTTTTCTTTCACTGGCAACATAACTTCCTTATCCCAGTACTTGCAACCCTTTCTCACCTGTTCCCTTCACTCCCTCCGCATGCCACTCACTTCTCTCGCACATGTAAGCAGAAGCGGTGCTTTCCTAAACGTCTCCAATTCCTCACTCACTCCCCTAGTTCATTTGATGTTACCTTTTGTCATTACACACCCAGTCTCTCCTGAAATCCGTTCTCACAAGCCTCTTTTTCGAGGTCACTCACTTTCACAACCCTTCCTCCCACCAATATCATTATTACCCCTTTTCCTGAAGCCTCTGAGAATATTCACCCTCGCCTCCACTAACTAATAACCAGATAAAAGCAGAAAATACTCGAACAGGAATTGTTCATTGTTAAATTGATGGTTTCTTAACCAGCCCAGTGAGGAAGCTGTTGTCGAACACATGATATGATACATGTAATAATATAATTATGCGAAGATAATCTCAGCTTATGACAACATGAGGGGCATACACCACCCCGATTTTGACTATAGGTGTAGGATGTGATATGATACGTTGCCCAATCTAAATCCTTTTACCAAAGAGTGACCGCTATTGTTTATAACATATAACAAGTAACGACTTGGGTATACTCATTTTTTGCTGGTTATAAATATATATATTAGTAATTTACGTAAAAAAAATAGTCCGTGTTTTTTTGAAAAAACAAAGACAAAAAGAAAATGAAAAAGAATGTTCTTCGAAATCCTCTATTTGGCACATGAGTCAGGTAATCCATGCTTGTGCTGATGAATTCAATAGGTTAAATCTGCTTACTGTAACACAGTTCCCTTGCATGTCAACAAGCATTATAGAAAAGGATATTCCGTCAGAAGGTTGTACTTCCCAGAGGCCGTGGTCTGTTTTGGTAACAGTTTTCGGCTGCAACTCGTCGTCAGCACCTACGAAGACTGCTGTCATCATACCACATATGTATTATTCTATTCTTTCCTCACAAAATTATCTGAAAGTGTTATAGATATATTCTATGCACAATAAAGATCAATATTTTCTTCTTAACAGAATGATCAGAGATATATAAAGACTAACTGTCAAGGTATGATGTTTGACAATGCATGGAATATGACATGTGGAAATTTCAAACCAAAAAGTGAATACTACAACTGAGCAATCGAACAAAACTAGCCATGGTTGACCACAGTGTTGACTCCACTAGTGTCAGATAAACCCTAACTTTTAACGTAGCTTCGCATCAAGTACAAAATATACCTCTTTATGTGGGAGCAAATTTCTACGTCTTTACCGTATGTATATTCTAGTCTATTGCTTACTCGCTTATCGTCCTCCTCCTCTGACGAAAAGAAGTGACAGATCAAATGGAACATATATCTTAATAGTTCAAATAAAAGATGGCATGATTATTACAATCTACTGAAGTCTTCCTATCATTATTGGTAAAGCGTGCTGCCAGCAGTAATGGATCTGATGCAAACTACACACAAACACATAAAGGCTTGCATAAAAATGCCTAGACGCGAGTATATACACATGCAAACAGTAACACTTACACACACACACACACACACACATTCCAGCCCTCGATGGGGACACGCGTGTGTCTGCAGATCTCCAAAGCGGCCAGAGGTCATTTGTCGACCTGAACAACCCCCCCCCCCCACCACCACCACCACCACCAACCAGATATTTGGATGACGCCTGATTTGACCTCCACACAATATTGTCAAATTAAAACGAATATCATTATTAGGGATATATTGAATAACTTGACCGATGAACTCATGAACGGTGACTCAGCAACAATATCTTCAACGATGCCTATAGTTACAGGGTCGAGACTGTGGTTGACAAAGTTAACAAGACACTGACCTACACCAGGACTCGATCTGTCGTCTGAAGAAGAAGAACAATTACCTCTAATTGCTCATTATATATCATGACAAAAGTATGCTTAGGTACAGTTATAAGATAAGCAATTGAAACATTAATTACTAAAAGAAAGCGACGCAAACCAGTTCAATTCTTAAAATATTTTATAGTTCTAAAGAACTGGTATAACCTACTGATCCTACTGATATCAACAGTCACCTCCCAGGCCAGCGAACGAGAGGAGCTAGCCTTCACCACCAGGTCAGGCCACAGTCAGGTCAGAGCAATACCAAGAGGCCTGGTAGATTGCTCTTCAAGTGTGTACCCTCAGTGAATACATTTTCTTCTCCCACCCTCGTACATCGAAGCGTAGTGGAGATGTGGCACTCTTTTGAGACTAAAACAGCCCAGCTGAGGGTTAATGTGCCTAAGATTCTAGAGGGGTCATGGGTGAGGGTTATACCAATAGACCACCTGCGGCAAACTGCCTCCATTTACTGTGCGGTACACTATCCGCCGTGCCCCTCACTAGACCTGAGTATGACTGACATGGCTGACCATCACCTACCACCAAAGCCTCCCTCCTGCTCTCGATCGCAGTCCCCATATATCAGTATCGTGGTTCCTCGCCCCCACCATCCCCCAACACAAGCGGCCAGACACCAAAACTTATTGGCCACTCACTCTCAACGAAGAGAAATTTCGGTCGGTGGGCGTCTCATCATCTATAGACTGAGGTGATCAGTTAAGGTGCTGAATTATGAGGGATAGATATCATGAAGCCTGAAGGCAGGTTTACCAGCCCTTCTTTCCCCAGAAGACAGTAACACTTAAGCAGGCCGACGCTCCCTGGATCACCCACTACATTAAGCATTCGAGTCACAACAACGACCTCTACATACAACTTCGCAACAATGTGCAATGCAAAGTACGAGCTACGAAGAAGGCCTAGTGCCATCCAAGGTGCAGTATCTGAAGCAGGCCAACATCGGTCAGAGGCATGGTAGAGTATAAGAATTTACAGGCTGTGACAAGCGAAGGCTCTACCACTTCCCTTGTGTGGATCAACTAAGCAATGAGGAGGCCGCACACCAAATTAACAACCTCTCCGCCAGTATTTGCTAACGATCGCCACAATTACACATCAGCACCCTCCCACCAAACTTACTAACTCCATCTCCCTCAAACACAGTGAAGGAGTATCAGGCAGCGAGAAACCTTAAAAACCAAAAGCTCAACCACACCCATAGATTTTCCAGTGAAACTGTGCAACGAGTTTTCCCATGAATTAGCTACACCGCTGACAGCCATGATTAATGCCTCACTCAAACAGTCGAAATGCCCCACAACTTCGAAGACAATGTGTCACTTCACTAGCAAAACCCATTATACAAGTCTCTTAATAAATTGTGCCCTATTGCTATCACTCAAATATCCAGTCTAATTTGTGAAAGTTTTGTGTTTGATTGGGCCTATAGTGTCTACTAATTCAGAAGATCCTGACCAGTTTGGAAGCAGGAAGTCTTCCTCCACTTCTCATTATCATATCAGCCCCTTGAATTCTTTACCGCAACTTAGGGAAGTGCATGGCTTCGGTGGCACTCACCTTCGTAGACTTAACAAAAGTATTCGATTTGGCTAGCCATAACATCATCATAAAGAAAGCTGTCAACCTGGGACTCTGGGAGTGTTTTGTCTTGTGACTGGCGGACTTCCGGACTGGTCAACACCAAACAGTCCGCCTTAAGGAAGCCAAGTCGACCTTACTACCCCTAACAGGGCACCAAGATGGAGCCGCTCTGCTTCCTCATCCTAATCACTACCGCCCTGATGAACACAACCCACAGCTGGAAGTGTGGAGATGACTCTATCTTTGGCATCACTATCAACAACAACTCTCCTGACTTCAGTACATCATCAACAACTTCCAGGAGTGGACTACGACCAAAGGCGTCACCATCAACCATACAAGACTGTGATGATGAACATCAACCTGGATGTATACAATAGCTTGCCCCCTGACATCCTCTAGGTAGCCAGAGACTTCAAGCTTCTAGGTGTCGCAAGAGATGACGGTGGTGTAAACTGGAAGAGCTATGTTAGCGCCGTCATTAGACTGTCATCACACCGTCTGTATCTTCTTCGCAGACCGAATTCACTATGCTTTCCCTCATTTAAACTCAGGAATGTCTATACTCTCTTCATTCTACCTAAGCTTACCCATATCTCCGTATCATGGTCCTCTACACCAACAGCCACACAGAGGGATCAACCAAAATGAGTGCAAAAAATGAGCATACAGAATCATGCTGGGCCCACTTTACACCACCTACCAGGAGGCGCTGATCTTGCTGAACTTGATCATCCTCACCGACCAACATCGGAAGCCCACACCGCAGTTTGAAAAGAAACTGCTGACACACCCTCGTCACCGAGGCCTTCTCTCCACTGACGACTCACCAATATGGACCGACTTTCATCACCACAATCGACGTTTACCGATCATAGCTTCTACAGACAGGTATAAGAACAGTTTTATATCAATCATTGTGAACGTCGTATACAATCCATGAACAAGTGCATTACTAAGCAAGTAAACAGCTCACTTTTCTTAGTTATGCCATGTGGTATATCAACTACTACATTACTGTAACTATTCAAAGCTTAAGGTTCAACTTATCACTGAGCGCGTAATGTACAAACCATAGTATCTAGTACGTAAACCTTCCTGTACATCTTCCACTCTGACTATGGAGATGCATCTCATTCAAGTGCTTATCTAAAGCGTGGAAACGTCCAGTCCCAACTTGATCGTTCTTCAATGATTAGTACTCTACTTATGACCTCCCAGTTCTGTGATACCTGTTGATACATCAACCGTGTATTTTCAACCAAACCCATCTTTATCTATCTATTCATTCATTTACACACACACGGGACTCCTCTGTGTAGTGGTTATAATTACTGAACATGAATTAGCATGGCACAGAACCCACATGGGTTGAAATCCTGGGCGTGGCAGTCGGTCGACACACAACCCAGCTATTCATCCTCCTCTCAGTGCTGAACGTAAAATGGTTACATGTCTTAGGCTGGGTAGTGTTTATATACACAAAGGAATAATGACATGTTACACATATACAAGGTCTCACAGACACACACACACACACACACACACACACACACACACACACACACACACACACACGTATGCTTACATACATATACACACAACTACTTACGCTCCTGTGCAGTAACTGCGAGAAATCCCCCAGAGCAATTGAATTTCTTCGTAGGATTTCTCAATAATGTGATAATATGCTCGAGAGTGATTCCATCTTATTGATATGCATAAGAAACTCCTGCATTACTAACAACACGCTACCTCAGTAATCTGATATCTCGCACGAGCTAGAACACTCCTATGATAGTTATTATAGTGGGATAGTTATTTTAATCCTACATTAGATCTTTTTTACGTCAATACAATCATTGAACTTCTCGTCCTAAAAACTACTATTAAAGTATTTTACACAGATATAGAAAGACTGTGTTAAGACCGACACTTCTTTAAGCAAGCCTATGACATCTGTGTATATGTATATCTTGATTTTTCTATGCTCCTCTCAGTTTATTGAATTAACTGTCATCTGAAGATGTCTTAATACACCAAAGCGCTCAGGACCTCTTGTTTCCCTTTCCATGCGGTTTTCTCAGCATATATATAGACACACGCACACACACACACACACACACACACACATATATATATATATATATATATATATATATATATATATATATATATATATATATATTCATTTATCATACTTAGTTGCTGTCTACCACGTTAGCCAGGTAGCGCAAGGAAACAGACGAAAGAATGGTCCAACCCACCCACATACACATGTATATATATAAACGCCCATACACATACATATACATACCCATACATTTCAATGTATACATACATATACATACACAGACATATACATATATACACATGTACATATTCATACTTGCTGCCGTCATCCCGCCACATGAAATGGCAACCCCCCCCCCCCACTCCTCCCCGCGCGAGGTATCGCAAGGAAAAGACAACAAAGGCCACATTCGTTCACACTCAGTCTCTAGCTGTCATGTATGATGCACCGAAACCACAGCTCTCTTTGCACATCCAGGCCCCACAAAACTTTCCATGGTTTACCCCAGACGCTTCACATACCCTGGTTGACAGCATGTCGACCCCTGTATACCACATCGTTCCAATTCTCTCTATTCCTCGCACGTCTTTCACCCTCTTGTTTGTTCGGGCCCCGATCGCTCAAAATCTTTTTTACTCCATCCTCCCACCTCCAATTTGGTCTCCCACTTCTCCTCGTTCCCTCCACCTCCTTCCTCACTCATATATATATATATATATATATATATATATATATATATGCTAATACCTAGGAGGCACTGGACAAGGAATGAGCCCTTTCAAAGTTCTGAACCATCAAGCTATTATAATTCTTTACTTATAACGAAGGTAGAAAGGTCATCATCGTTTTCTATCCATCCTTTTTTGATTATCGTTCTTATGTTAGTTGTTCTATACTATAGTGGTATTCAAAATAACGGACCGTGCATAGTTTTCTGCGCTAATCATCGCTGCAAACTAACGACTCAGATCCTATCCACAAGGGCTGTCCATGGTTCTCTCCCGTTAACAAATACGAGTTTCGCCAACGTTAGACAGAGTACGGACGAGGCTTGGCATCGACCCTCAACTTTTTTTTTTTTCCTCCAGAATCTGTGCTTGAATATCTGGCCATTGCACATAGTGGCCTGATCTGTGGCCATCCCTCGATCAACTGTAACGGTATGGTTTTTATGCCAACATATGTTGGCTCAGTGACGAGCCTTTTATCTCCGTCAAACCTGGGGGGTCTCTCCTCTTTCCCTTCAAAAGGGATCTATTCAGTTTGGGGAGCATATGTTGCAATATTCCTGACGTAGATTGTACCGTGCCACGACAAACAATATAAAACATGAAAAAGATTCGGTATTTTTTTCCCATTTCCATACACAGTCCGTCATCGTTTTCTGTTTCAGTAAAAGAAAATTGAGAAACAAAAAATATACTATGATCATGTGTTTTGAGTCTGTGTGTTTAGCAGCACATAGGTACTTATTATATGTTACCACTCCAAAATTACAGATGTTACAGCTGTGAGACCTGTAACTTTAGGGAAGTGATTTGTTAAATTGACAGGAATGTGAAATCCATCTTTCGATTGAGAATCTATTGGTTAGCCTTAATGATCAAGTTACTCTTTACCAAATAGACCGAATTTTGATGAAATTCATTCGTTGACTGATTCAAAAGCCAATTAAAGAGAACACTTGTCAGGAGAATGTGTTTCTCTTTATCTTGTTTGCAGTTTACCTCGTCAGCGAGGTAGCCCCACATACAGACGACAAACTGCGTTATTCGTTCACATCCATTTTCTCGCTGTCATGCATAATACAGCTTAACCAGAGCATCCGACTCCAAAGGCAAGCCTGACAGACCACTTCATATGCCTAGGTTCATTAGTCTTACTGACGGCAAGTCGCTCTATATAACACTGCTCTAATTTGCTCTATCTCATGTACGCCTCTCACCCTCCTGCATGTTTAGTGCCCGGTAACTCGAAGCTTTTTCCATTCCTACCTTCCAATCTCCCTGTTGCTCACTACACTTCCGACTCTTATATCCTTCGTGGGTCTCCCTTCAGTAATCCTTTTCATATGTTCAAATCATTTCAGAATACCTTGATCAGCTTGTTCAATCATATTCGGCTTATATTGCCTTGACTTAGCAATAATTCCTCCTCATACCACATACATGTAATTGTCCATAAGCATCTCATTTCCTACAAAATCCATCCCCATCCAAAAATTCACATTTTTCAGCACCATCGGGACAACTTAATCAAAGATATTAAATATATATATATATATATATATATATATATATATATATATATATATATATACATATATATATATATATATATATATATATATATATATATATATATATATATATATATATATATATATATATACTTCCCACGTATTCCCTGCGTGTCGTAGAAGGCGACTAAAAGGGGAGGGAGCGGAGGGCTGGAAATCCTCCCCTCTCTCTTTTTTTTTTTAATTTTTCAAAAGAAGGAACAGAGAAGGGGGATAGGTGAGGATGTTCCCTCAGGGGCCCGGTCCTCTGTTCTTAACGCTTCCTCGCTTGCGCGGGAAATGGCGAATAGTTTAAAAGAAAGAAAAGATATATATATATATATATATATATATATATATATATATATATATATATATATATATATATATATATATATATATATATATTCCTATGAGTCCACGGGAAAAATGAAACATGAAAAGTTCCCAAGTGCACATTCGTGTAATAATCACATCATCAGGGGAGACACAAGAGAGAAATATAACAGTCAGTTGATATACATCGAAGAGACGAAGCTAGGACGCCATTTGGTAAACCTGTGATTGTCATTTTGACACCTCCTCTCAGAGGAGTTGATGGTCCTAACAATAAATCCAAGAAATTTGTTTTCCCTTTTCACTACCTCTGTGCACTGTTTGCTTGACTTCATATGAACCGAGATTATTCCAGCAAAGTCTTTTTCTTGACTTACCTCTTTTCGTTCAAGAAATTTCATACTGTAGCTTGCCTCTCCACAGTATATATTACCAGTATGTCTATGACCGACTGAAACTGCAGACGTTCAGTTTCTATTGAGACTATTTCCTAACTTAGTATCATATGCGAATTTCAGTATTTTTCAATGGCGCTCATTACCAATGTTATCAAATATATGAGAAACAGAACCTGTTGTAACACTGATCCTTGTGACACACCAACTTGTTACGTCAAACCATTCTGAGGCTCGTCCATTAATCAATATTTTCTGTTGATGGCCAATCTACTAATTTCCTAACCATCGAAGTATGACCCTATATAAACCATGTGGCTGAACTTTAGGTACCAATCTCCGATGTGGAACTTTAATGTCTTTGAAAATCTAGATGGATGACATCTACTGCTCTACTTTCAACATACATGTTGATCATATCATTAAACACATCAAGCAAATTTGCCAGACAATGATAGATTTCGTGGAACACCATGCTGGGAATCTATTATTAAGCTGCCATTCTCTAAATGGCTTACAATCTTATCCCGAATGATGGTTTTGATTTGATGTTTACTAACTCCAGACGTTAATCTAATGTGACGATAACTTCCGGGCAGTGACTTATAATTAATATTTTCTTTAACACGTGCTATTCTGGCAAGCTTCCATCCCTCTGGATATTTCCCCGAAGCAAGTGATCATTGCAAATAACACTCATGAGTTCAACTGTTTCATCTTTCGCCTCTCATTTGTTTATTTTTACTTGTGTATTCGCCTCTCATCTGTTTGTTTACACTCAGTGTAGATAAGTTACAAGACCTTTTTCTCTCTTAGCAGTTGAACTGGACTCCGGACATGGGTTGTACCTTCAATTGTAAATACAGATGCGAGAAAATCATTCAAGGTCTTTCCCATGTCTTCCTTGTTTTGAACCATCACCATTTTCAGTTATTACCGGATCAGTTCTTTAGGTAATGACTCTCTTGCTTCTTACGTATCCGTAAAACTCCTTAGGTTTTCTTTGGCCATTTTCAGCTATATGTGCATCACATTAACGTTTACTTTGATGCATAAGTCTCTTAGTTTCTCAACGCAGGTTTACGTAATTTGTTCTCTCACATTGGTTATTGATATCTCCTAGTGTCTTAAGTGTGCTGCATTCTTAGACAATAGACATTTCTTTATGTCATCCTTCCACCAACTTGGCTTTGCGGTCGAAAAATACAGTCTACCTCGCGATGGCACAAATGTTCCCTCCACTGCTGTGAACTTTTTACTGAAGTTCTGCCAAGCTACGTTCATATCGCTTTCATTAATGATATCATCCCAAGTTTTCCCATCAAGAGCAACAGGAAGATCTTTAAAATTTGCAAGTCTAAAACCTAATTATTTTTCACGACTCTGACGTTGACAAGCAGTACAGTCAATGTTGAAAGTTGACTCATTAGTAATTCGCCGGTGATCACTTGCACCAAACTTTTCTCTGACTTCCAAATTGTTTACGAGATCCTCATTTGTAGCTAGAGCAAAATCTGATACATTCTCGACGGGAGCAGGCTTATCAACTAATTGTATCAGAGCGTCATATGTAGGTAAAGCAGAAGTCCCGAGCTATTGGAAAAGGGTTTTGGACATTTAGATATTGGTACATTGAAATCTACTATCATTGCTGATTTCTGCTATCTGATTATAATCACTGGTCTATATCTGGTGCCTATGTATTAATCTTACTGTTATTTTCATGGAGTAACTTAACTTCGATCTCTACAGGAATGAAGTCGATCTTATCAACAGCTGCAATATTTTTCACCAAAGGATTGAGCCGAGCTTTAACGAACAACAAGACACAACCACATACCTTATCACTTCTGTCACTGTTGAATAGACTGTAGCCAGGAATGGCATATTCGGCAAGGAGTTCTCTACTCTTGATTATCTGACCAAGATTTCGACATACCTGCGTTATCATCAGATATTTTGATACGTGAAGCAGCGGCAGTGGGGAGCCCGTGAACTTCGATTCGAGCTATCCTCCTCTGGTCGCTACCTGATTTGGTCCCTGCTCCCACCCGGGAATTGATCTCATGCTGCTCTAATCTGCATTTCACCCTGACCTGCCTCATCCATAAACGGCGGCACCAGGTGACTCATCCCACAACAGGAACTTTGCATCCCTCACCCACACTATGGTCTGATTCGGTTCCGCATCAACGTTTACTAGCAAAATATTGAGTCATATGGCATTGACGGGGTTATACACCGGTGGACAGGAAATTAGTCGACTCGCCGTAAACAGAGTTGTGATTAATGATCAAGCCTCAGAATTGTTAGACATAATAAGTGAAATATCACATGGATCAGTCTTGGGACCAGTTCTCTTTTTCATATATATCAATGATATTGATAATGGACGGCATTACAACATATCAAAATTCGGTGATAATACGAAGCCGGAATATATCTACAAATGAACTTAAGCGTCAACTACTTCAAACTGACACAGAAAACTTGATGGATTGGGTTCATAAATAGTGAATAAATCTAAATATCTGTAAGTGCAAAGTGTTACATCTCCATAGTAAAAAGGAAAAGGCAAACTACATCACGAATTCTGATGAACAGCAAAACATAAATGAGGTGTAGTCATCTATAGTGACGTAAAACCAAATGCGCAGTGCAGAGGCAGCGAAAAGAGCGAACTAAATTCTTGGATTCTTAGGCAGGGGCCCTCGAATTTAAGTCCAGCGAAATCATCCCTACGTTTACTAATTCGCTGGCTAAGCCATATCCTGGATACTGTGTTCAATTCTGGTCACCCCTACTTGACGAAAGACAAAACGGAGCTCGAAAGCTGATTCCCGGGCAAAGAAACAAATCCTAGAAAGCAGATAAAATGATTTGACTCAATTTAGCTTAGAAAAGAGAAGGCTAAGAGGTGATCTAATACAAATATTAAGAATTATCAAAGGATTTGATAATCTTGATTTTCAGGTGACTTCAGATTGCTTTGTCTGAATTCACTTTTAGTAATGGATATAAACTCACGGGCAAATGTTTTACCTCAAATGAGGCTCAGTATTATTTCTTCAACAGGATCGTTCAAATAAAAAACGATTAGAGTGGTCAAAATGATATATATATATATATATATATATATATATATATATATATATATATATATATATATATATATATATATATATATTATTTTATTTATTTTGCCTTGTCGCTCTCTCCCGCGTTAGCGAGGTAGCGCAAGAAAACAGACGAAAGAATGGCCCAACCCACCCACTTACACATGTATATACATACACGTCCACACACGCAAATATACATACCTATACATCTCAATGTACACATATATATACACCCACAGACATATACATATATACACATGTACATAATTCATACTGTCTGCCTTCATTTATTCCCATCGCCACCTCGCCACACATGGAATAGCATCCCCCTCCCCCTTCATGTAGCGCTTGGAAAAGACAACAAAGGCCACATTCGTTCACACTCAGTCTCTACCTGTCATGTAATAATGCACCGAAACCACAGCTCACTTTCCACATCCAGGCCCCACAGAACTTTCCATGGTTTACCCCAGACGCTTCACATGCCCTGGTTCAATCCATTGATAGCACGTCGACCCCGGTATACCACATCATTCCAATTCACTCTATTCCTTACACGCCTTTCACCCTCCTGCATGTTCAGGCCCAGATCGCTCATGATCTTTTTCACTCCATCCTTTCACCTCCAGTTTGGTCTCCCTCTTCTCCTTGTTCCCTCCACCACTGACACATATATCCTCTTTGTCAATCTTTCTTCACTCATTCTCTCCTTGTGACCAAATAATTTTAATACACTCTCTTCTGCTCTTCCAACCACACTCTTTTTATTAACACACATCTTTCCTACTCTTTCATTATTTACTCGATCAAACCACTTCACACCACATATTGTCCTCATACATTTCATTTCCAACACATCCACCCTCCTCCGCACAACCATGTTTATAGCTCAAGCCTCACAACCATATGACATTGTTGGAACCAGTATTCCTTCAAACATACCCATTTTTGCTCTCCGAGATAACGTTCTCGCCTTCCACACATTCTTCGACGCTCCCAGAACCTTCGCATCCTCCCCCATTCTGTGACTCATTTCCACTTCCATGGTTCCATCCGCTCCTAAATCCACTCCCAGATATCTAAAACACTTCCTCCAGTTTTTCTCCATCCAAACTTGTCTCCCAGTTAAATTGTCCCTTAACTCTACTGAACCTAATAACCTTGTTCTTATTCACATTTATTCTCAGCTTTCTTCTTTCACACACTTTACCAAACTCAGTCACCAGCTTTTGCAGTTTCTCAGCCGAATCAGCCACCAGCGATGTATCATCAGCAAACAACTGACTCGCTTTCCAAGCCCTCTCATTCACAACAGACTGCATACCTGCCCCTCTACAAAAATCTTGCATTCACCTCCATAGCAACACCATCCATAAAGAAATTAAACAACCATTGAGATATTACGCACCCCTGCCGCAAACCAACATTCACTGGAAACCAGCCACTTTCCTCTCTTCCTACTCGTACACATGCTTTACATCCCCGATAAAAATTTTTCGCTGCTTCTAACAACTTACCTCCCACACCACATACTCTTAATACCTTCCTCAGAGCATCTCTATCAACTCTATTATATGCCTTCTCCAGATCCATAAATGCTTCATACAAATACATCTGTTTTTCTAAGTATTTCTCACATACATTCTTCAAAGCAAACACCTGATCCACACATCCTCTACCACTTCTGAAATCACAATGCTCTTCCCCAATCTGATGCGCTGTACATACCTTTACCCTCTCAATCAACACCCTTCCATATGATTTTCCAGGAATACTCACCAAACTTATACCTCTGTAATCTGAACACTCACATTCATCCCTATTGCCTTTGTACAATGGCACTATGCATGCATTCCACCAATTCTCAGGCACTTCACATCAAATATCCTCACCAACCAGTCAACAACACAGTCACCCAATTCTAAAATAAATTCTAGTGCAATACCATCCAAACCAGCCACCTTGCCGGCTTTCATCTTCCGCAAACCTTTCCCTACCTCTTCTCTGTTTACCAAACCATTTTCCCTGACCCTTACACCTCGCACACCAACTCGACCAGAACACCCAATATCTGCCACTGTATCATCAAACACATTTAACAGACCTTCAAAATACTCACCCTATCTCCCTCTCACGTCACCACTACTTGTTATTACCTCCCCATTAGCCCCCTTCACCGATGTTCTTATTTGTTTTTATTGTCTTACGCACTTTATTTACCTCCTTCCAAAACATCTTAATATTCTTCCTAAAATTCAATAATACTCTTGCACCCTAACTCTCATTTGCCGTCTTTTTCACCTCTTGCACCTTTCTCTTGACCTCCTGCCTCTTTCTGTTATACATCTCCCAGTCATTTGCACTATTTCCCTTCAAAAATCGTCCAGATGCCCCAATCTTCTCTTTCACTAACAATCTTACTTCTCAGTCTTACCACTCACTACCCTTTGTAATCTGCCCACTTCCCACGCTTCTCATGCCACAAGCATCTTTTGCGCAAGCCATCACTGCCTCCCTAAATACATCCCATTCCTCCCCCCAATCTCACCTTTTCCATTCTGCACTCAATCTCTCCTGGTACCCCCTCACAGAAGTCTCCTTTCGAAGCTCACTTACTCTCACCACTCTCTTCAACTCGACATTCTCTCTTCTTTTATGAATACCTCTACAAATCTTCATCTTCGCCTCCACAAGATATTGATCACACATCCCTCCAGTTGCCCCTCTCAGCACATTAATATCCAAAAGTCTCTCTTTCAAGCGCCTATCAATGAACAAGTAATCCAATAACGCTCTCTGGCCATCTCTCATACTTAAATTCGTATACTTATGCATATTTCTCTTTTCAAACCAGGTATTCCCAATCACCAGTCCATTTTCATCACACAAATCTACAAGATCTACCCATTTCCATCACTGAACACCCAATATACACCAATTATTCCCTCAACTGCCACATTACTCGCCTTTGCATTCAAATCACCTATCACTATAACCCGGTCTCGTGCATCAAAGCTGCTAACACACTCACTCAACTGCTCCCAAAACACTTGCCTCTCATGATCTTCCTTCTCATGCCCAGTTGCATAGGCACCAATAATCACCCACCTCTTTCCACCTACTTTCAGTTTTACCCAAATCAATCTAGAGATTACTTTCTTACACTCTATCACATACTCCCACAACTCCTGCTTCCTACCTTCACAAGGACCTACCTTCACAAGGAACAGCTCTCCTTCCTCCTTCCACTAGCATCCAATCTCCCGGTAAAAACTTATCATTTCGCACTATATAGGGTAACACCTTACACACTTATTCGCGATATATAGATGCCAAATGTAAATCCCTCTTTCTCAAAGTATGCCTCACAAATTCCTGGTCCCCACTTCAAGTTTGATCCTATTAATTCGCAATGCTCTGTGCATACCGTAACTTTCTCGATAATAACTCTTTTCTGCAACCTATAAGCACTCACTTTTGTCCCTCTTACGTTTATATAATGGCACTAAACAGGCATTACGTCAACCCTCAGGCACCTCACCTTGGCCATACTTACAGTGAAAATCCTGATTGACCAATCAACAACACTCCTCAGCTACGGTCCTATCCACTTCAACTGCTTTGCCACACTTCACCACAAGAAATGCTTTCACCACCGTTATACTTTTCATCAAACCACTCGCAATGACACTTTCCCTTTGCAATCTTTTCCCAGACACTCCACATCTGCCACCCTATCATCTGACATGTATCAGCCCTTCAAAATAACCAACGTATCTCATTTTTATCTGTTACCACTTCCCAAATTTACTCCCCTCACTGTGGTTTCCTCCGGCTGCTTCTTATGTAGGACCCAAGTATACTCTCCAATTCACTGCTTCTTGCAACCTTTCATCCTTCTGCATTGTTCAGATCCCGGGCACTCTAATTGTTTTTCAATCCATCTTTCCACTCCCAATTTGGTCTTTCCCATTCTTTTTACCTCCACTTTTCTGTCATATATGTACTTTGTTAACCTTTCCTTATTCATTTTCTCGCAGTTTACAAACTATTTTAGCACTCCATATAAAGGTATCTCAGCCACACGCTTCTCATTACCACACATCTCTTTTACCCGTCATTACTCACTCGATCAAACCACCTCACACCACATGTCCCTAAACATTTCATTCTCGACACCTCCACCCTCCTCCGCACATCCTCCTCTATAACCCGTGTCGCGCATCAATACATCGTTGGGGACTGCTATATCATTGAATAATCCCATTTTCGACCTCCCAGGTAATGACAAATGACAAATTATCACGTCAGCCATAGAGCGTGTATTAAGAATCTGCTGTGAAAATCGTGATCAAGAACTAGAAAATCTTGAAAAATCAAAACGTCCCTCTACCACGACAGATACACGATGTGTAGCTAGACTGAACACCCTGGACCAATTGCCAACAAAGTCAGTAGAATATCATTCAGTGTTCCTGCTTTATCAGCCGTTGATATATTTCTCTTTGTCGACATATTATAGTTCTGCGAAGAGAAAATGTTACAACAAATGAACCTGAACCATGCCGGCGGAAAAGCAACAGCACTACACATGTGACACGTACCGCTATGAATTCGAGGACACAGTCATTATTACCGTTAACATCGCCGAAAAAAAAGTGTCAAGATGATTTTCAGCGTCTTCACTGCTATACGACAATAGTTGTGATTAGAAAGTGTGACGATAGTTTGGCCATCTTTATTTGGTAAGTTGTCCTGTTGTATGGAGAAAGTTGGTGAAGCTTCACTACCCAGTTGATGGTGCTATGCCTATTTCAAACAGCAGAGAAATGCCAAATAGTTATCTCTGTACTATCGAACAAAGTGGTCGTTGGAAAGATTCAAGGGCTCTTGGAAGCTCCAATAATTAAAGTGGCAGAAGGAAACCTAAGACAGCCAGAGGGCTGGGGAGGAGTAACACGATACTGTACCTGCCTATGTGGTTCGAGAAGACAAGGATGATAAAGTCTGCTGCATAAGTGTGAGAATCGACTCAGAGTGAGATACAACGTGGTCACATGGTTCCCTGGATTAACTGTGGGTAGCTAGATGTAGCTGATGAGGATCTGCTGTGGTTATATGTCCTACATGTTTAAAGAATATTGTTTGAAAGATAAGAATTCTATTGTCAATGTTAATGAAAGAAACGGTTTTATAGGCAAACTCTGATATAAATTTTGATACGGTTTTCCAGTTACACGTTATCATTATATGCTATTGTTCTTATTCATAGGAAAGAACATTCAGCTGTCCATCGTATTCCATCTACCGTATTGGATTATTTTCTTATAAATAATAATACAAAGGAATACAAAGGAACTCAAACAGCAACAGACCATTGAGTCCTTTCGAGGCTGTTTGTGGTAGTGGAAGATATCAAAAACTCACAGATTAGTGTGGTAAAAGTTGGAAGGTATACAGGTAGTTCAAAGACAGTAACCTGCAAACTGTCATTTTCACTATGGAGGCGGAAATAATGAAGGTCGAGGACATGAGGCCAAATATTCATCAATATCATTAGATGAATTTCAGCTATAACAACCTCGTATGGGTCATTAGGTCCTGTATAATATCCCTAACAAATGAGAAGAATGATCATCTAATTCATCATACGATATATAATCATTCGAAACATGATAACTAAATAAGGTTCTGTGAAAGAGGAGTTCAAGGGCGTACCCTTATCGACGCACTGCTATCACCAAGTTATATCATTCGATTGTGTCAACTTACTCTGTTATAATGAAACTGATTAAAGTGATAGATACCTCTCAAGTGGGCAAGTGTTTGACGACGACCAAAAACGTGGGATTAAGTAATGGATAATCGAGACAGTCAATTATCTAATCAAACAGAACTTTTGGAAACCTTACTATATCTTTTCCTAGATACGATATTTCTCTATTTTCGGTGTTATTTTATATTGTATTGTTACAGTCATCTTTCGTAGACCTGGTGTTACCGTGTGCCTTCATGTGTGTCTTCAAAGTAAGACTGCTTTGATCATTCCTCTAATTGTAATCGTTTTATGATCAGATATTACTTGAAAATAGATAGATTAACTTATGGACGGTCAAAGGACTGAACCAGGACATATGAAACGTCCAGAGTAAACTATGGAAAGGTCTCTGGGGCTGTGGTGTCGGTGCATTAAACATGACAGCTGGAGAATGTCTGAACATATGAGGCATTTCCTTCGTCTGTTCCTGAAGCTATCTAGCAAACGCGTGATATGGTGAACAAGTGCGAAAGAACAAATGAGAATCATAACAGTAAATTAACTTTAACAAACAAGCAATAACCTGAAACTTATATAGCATGTTACAGATGAGGAGAAATATAATGTGCTATGGAATCATGCAAAAGAAAACAAAGAATTATCAAGCACTAAAATTCAACAAACAAATTAATAACCTAATGTAAATGTAATTATTCATCCAGATGTAGACAGCTGAGGAGAAATGTGCTTGCAAGTTTAGCAATGATGTACTACTATGGCTGTATACAACTTGAATATAAGGTATGAGGTATGGGTTTAGGGCTAACTAATTTAACTTTCCTTTAAAAACTTTATACGCTGAAAGACTGCAGCAAAAAAGGCATCAGAACCTCTTCGTAAAGCAAGGGAAGGGAGTGACGTTTCTAACAGACTGAAGTAGTGTATGTCCAACACGCTATATCTTTTCAAATGGCCTTAACAAACTGAAGAGAGCTGGAGAACTGCTCATTCCAGACTGTGTGCGTCAAATGGTTACATTGCAAAAAACAATGTGGACATCTCATATCTGTCCGTCTTATTTCAGGAAGCAATAGGAATAACCATATCTGTACCATAAGAACGGGGTAGTATCTGTCTGTCTGCATATACGCCGAGGAAGTTGCCACGACGACCAACCCTCAATAATTTTCGATAACATAATCACTTCCTTGACAGCATAGAAACTGATGGCTGCTGGGGCTGTGACGGCGACAAGAGAGTACGAAGGGGAAAAATGGCGGGATGAGTGGTTATCTTACCACTGAACGATCCCATTCTGTAGTTCAGGGTGTAGCAGCCTGGGAGGGAGTGATGGGGAGGGAAAGTGCCGTGAACAGGGAAGGCGGATGAAGATTTCGAATCAAGGGTGGTAGGGTGTGGTGGTGGCGAGAAACGGTATAGTAACACCACAGGAACAAACATGAGAGGGCCAAATAGTAACAAATAATTTTTTCACTTCATCTACGTTCATGACTGATGTACTCACCGATTATTATTATTTCTATCATGCAATCAGTTCTTGGATATGCTTAGATGCCGCTATTCCCCTGTAAAGGCCTTCGGCGACGCCAAAGGCCTTCAATTTCCTCTCTAAATTTTTGGATGCCTCCACGCCACTCTCTTGCCCTTTGATACCCCCAAAGGGGCATTAAAGTATGGAGTATGTTTCATATAACACATTATTACGTCAGCCATATAGATCGCATTCAGAATCTGTCAAAATGATCAAGAACCACATATTTCTGAGAGAATCGTAACGTCCACCTATTACGACACACGCACTAGATGTGCAACTAGACAGAACAACCCGGACCAATTACCAACCGAGTCTAAAGATCCAGTGAAAACCTTCAGTGTTTCTGCTCTGTCATTCCTCAACATATTCTTCCTGGCCGACGTTTAGTCGTAGTTTTGCGAAAAGGAAATATAGCAACAAATGAACCATGCTACTGGATGAACAACTTGAATAATTCTATGACACCGCGGTCTGGAGGGCCATTATTATCACCACAAAATGACAAGGAGTGTCAAGATACGATTCAGGTATTCACCGCTATATAACAACATGTGTAATGGGGAAGTGTGACTATAGTTTGGCTACCTTTAATTAAACAGATGTTCCGCTTGTATGAGGAAAGGTGATGTCACTCTAACCTGCTCTTCTGAGGCACCATCATCATTCACCACTGACCAGGCAGCACCAGATACCTCGTCAGCTGTGAGTTAGTTAGGAAGACCTTAACAGTGCTGAGATGGTGGTCCCTCTTGAAGATATATATATATATATATATATACTGAAGTGATGATGATGTTTCTCACTCCTATGAGACTGATGTTGAATGTACTGATGTCATAAATGATTATGGAAATCTCATGGAAGTAAAGGAAAGAAATAATAATGTATGTGCTATCGGTCATGGGCCCATTTCAAACAGCATGGAAATGCTAATTGCCTATCACTGTGTTGTCCAGCGACGACGTCGTCAGAAGGAGGTGAGGACTCTAAACAGCTCTGATAATCCAACTGGTGGAGCGGAACACAAGCGTTGTTGATATCATCTGTGCTATGTGTTGCTTAATGCTGATGAAGATCTGCCACGTTCTACAATGCCCTACGTGTTTGAAGAGTAACGTTTGAAAGATAATGTTCCTCTCGTTACGTAAATGAAACAAACTGTTTGGCAGACAAACACTGATGTGCATCTTGCTATGGCTATACACCTATGTACACATGTTTTTAGCTATAGGTGCGAACATCTGTCACAGGGGACAAATTGAAGGTACGAACATAGTGATAAACGAATGAATGAAAGTGATTATAGATTATAATACGGGTAAAGTAGAAAGCAGATGAATGATCCACCTTGCTAAGACGATGCAACTTATAATGAGTTACTTCTAACAAGTTGCTGCTGTGCAAATAAATATGGTTTGTGATCCTTACAAATGTTGATGCATGCTTTCTAAGAACTCTGTTAAGTTTATCCTGTGTCCAGCAATGAATTCAGAGAACAACGATATCATTTTCAGCGATCAGCTGAAACAATGATGCCTGTATATTCACTTGTCATCTGAAACACTGATTCGTGTATACTCACCCGTTGGTGAAAGCAATGATTGCTTTATTACCATTGACTGGTGAAAATAATAGCTGACTGAAAACTACGCTCAGTATCTAAACTGTTGCCAACTTTTTATGTTTCATTCTTAGTTTCTGCCGCGATTCAGCAATATTCTTCATGTTCTCAGGGTCTAGAAAAATTCTTAACTTTTAAGCTTTGTCATCTCAATGTTAGAGTGCACGACGTCTCATTCTCTAGATGTGTCCTCGAATGTCACAACGCAGACCATACTGAGTTTATCTTTTAGACCAGGTTTAATGAATCAGGTGGAAAAATGCTCTCCAAAAATTTTATGATTTTGATTAGGCTCCATCTCTTTTTTTGATATTGTTTATATTCTATCGTAAGTCACAAACAGAGTCTATATATGGTCAACCATCTTCTGCAAAGTTAAAGAAACGGCTAACGTTTCCTGTCTCTATATCATTAGTTTATTTTCTTCCAGTAACTAATAATACAACCAAAATCTTACAGCAAGAGACCACTGGGTTCTAACGAGGTTGCTTGAGATAGTGGAAGAGATCAGAGAGTCACTGATTAATGTCGTAGGAATAAAAAGACATATTTCAAAGAGGAAGATCATAAACTTATTCATAGCTAGGTAAGTAATGTCAGCAGTAGATCTGAAGCAATGCAATTATCAATTCTGTGCTTAAATGTGTTTATGGCTTTGAACTCTAATTATTACATCATCCTTATGTGAACATTCCTGCTGAAGAAAATTGATTTTGCCTCACTTGAAGTGAAATGTTTACCTACAGGTATTTATCCATATCTACCAGTGATGTCAGATGAGTATAGCATTATGTAACTCGCTAGATAGAGATATTGAAATCTTTAAATGCTTTTGATTACTTGTATCAGATCACCTCTTCTTAACTTTCTCTTTTCTAAACTAAATAGATTCAATTCTTTCATTCAGCTATCATAGCAATCATTTCTCAGGCCGGGAATCATCTTGCTAGCTTGTTTCTGTACTTTCCCCATTCTCTCTCTCTTTTTTTTTTAATTTCCTGAAATAGGTTGACCAATACTGGACACCATATTCCAGATGGGGACGGAACATCAAGTCATAAAGGGTGAGAAAAATTTCCTGAGACGTTAATTTGAAAGCCCTACATATACATCCCAGAATTTTTTTTTTTTTTCTGCGGTTTTGATCTCTCTTTACTTAAGTGGCTTTTGGTCACCGTAGATTATCACATCCAAGTCCGTTTCCTCATTTCCTTTCGCAGCTCAGAATAAATTCATGTTATATCTTGTCTTTCCGTTTTTACTATCAATATGTAAATCTTCGAAATCAGTATCGTTGAATTTCATTTGCCACCTATTAACACAGTCCAGTTGTTTGTCTACGTCAGTTGGAAACTGCAGTCATTCTATTTCTGTTGTACATCGTCCGCGCATTTCGTTACCTTACATTGCAGCTCACAATCAATATCATTAAAATCTATGAGAAAGAGAGCTGGCTGCTGAGACTGATCCTTGCAGTACACCACTTGTTACGTCCAACCAGTCTGAGGCTTGACCGTTGATACTAACTCTTTGTTTACGCAGAGTCAGGCTATTTCCTTACCTTCGAAGCACAATTCCATCAATACCATGTAACGTTATTAGTAATCTTTGATGTGGAACATTAACGAGTGCTTTTATAAGATTAGAACAGATGACATCAACTGCCTGCCTTTGATCTTGCATGGTGATAACTTCATAAAAGAAATCGAGCAGATCTGTCAAACATGAGCGGTTCAGCAGAGAGCAATGCTTAAAATCTATTGAGTGTTGATCTTCTAAATGGTTTACAATCTTATCGCAAGTGATTGTTTCCATTAGTTTATCAGCTACAGACGTTAAGCTAATTGCAAGGCGATGATTTATCACCTTTCTAATTACTGGCAAGCTTCCATTTCCTCTGGAACATTTCCCGTGAGGAGCAACTGTGAGAATACTCAGTTCCAGGGTAGACCCTGTTCAGTAGCTAGAGGAAAAACAGTCGGAGGTGTTGTTTTGTTCTTGGTTAAAACTCCTTTAAATCCCGTAGAGAAAAGTGCAATAGCCATTGAGAAGGTCGATTTCATTTTTGTAGATATCAATGTTAAACTTTCTAAGAAAATAAGGGTGGGACTGGTTTACAGGCCCTCTGCACAGACACCAGAGGTAAACGAAAGATTGTGTAAAAGGTAAGCAGAATTTATAATGAACGTGATCATACTATAGTAGGAGAAATATACTGGTATCTAAATGGGGAGAATCCTTTTCCGTTAGCTCCGGGCGTGGACTCTACATATGTATTTGCCAGATGTTGCCCTAATCCACTAAGTCGAAAATCCTACTCGCGACGAGAATATTATACTAGATTTAGTTCTAATTACAAATGAGGATATCGTTAATTATACTTTAATTGGAGTAGAGCTTAGGGCAAGTGATCGCCGACAGACTACTTTTGAGGACACTTTCAATACTGCTTGTAATGATGGTCGACATGACAGTCGAGAAATAGTTCATTATAAAATGCAAATTCTGCTGTTAAGCAAACCTAGGATGATATGGTCGATGAATGTTAAATGAACGTTGCTTGCACAAAATTCATTTGAATATTCAAAGTAGCAGAGGGAAGAACATACGTGCCAGCGCGTAGTAGACGGTCCATTTCTCAAACGATGTTGAGGTTAATTAGAAAAAATTAACTCCTGTTGTTTAAGAAGGCAGCACAAAAAACTGAGAAAGACCAATGACCAGGATGATAGAATAAGTTGTGTATATTTGCTAAGAGAAAGTGAGTGTGCAATACGACAAAGTAAACGTCAACATGAAGCGTATTTTGCTGAAAATAGCATAATAAACCTTAAGTTTTCACAATTGTCCTAGAAACAAGTGATTCATTATTCAGGCAAAATGGCAAAATCACCAAAAATGGCAATTTGGTTAGAGACAACGAAACCATGACAAAGATATTAAATAACTTCACTTGCACGATCGAAAACACAACCCATGTCGCGAATCCAGTTTCAATAAATTGACATCAACACTGAAGGCACAGCCAACAATAAACGGAAATAAGAATAAATAAGTTACTTGATAAATGAGAAATGGTTGGAAGTTTACCAATGTAAAACCGATATTCAAAAAAGGTAATAGGTCACTGCATGGAAAGTATCATCCTATAAGCTTAACGTCTGTGGTTGGAAAACTTATGGAAACTATCATTCGAGATAGAATTGTAAACCATTCACCAGATTACCACCACTTATGAAACTGTTCCCAACACGGTTTTCGACGAAATCACTCATGTCTGACAAATCTGCTTGGTTTCTTTTATGTTATAGTCAACATGTATGATGATAGTAAAGCAGTTGATGTTCTCTATCTAGACTTTCAGAAAGTATTCGACGGGGCTCCGCATCAATGGTTATGAGTAAAATGTGTCATGTGGCGTTGGTGGAGTTGTACTTCAGTGGATAGAAAATGGATTGTCTGGCAGTAAACAAAGTTGTGTTTAATGGTCAAGCTTCATGATGGTTAGAGGTAACAAGTGGTGTACCACACGGTTTAGTGTTGATATTGATAATGGGCTGCACTGATGATAGCTGGGAAATAAATCTATAGATGAACTTGAACGTTAATGCTTCAAACTGTCATAGACAAACTGATGGACTGGGCTCAAAGGTGGCATATGAATGTTGACATCAATAAGTGCAAAGTTTAACACAACAGTAGCAAAAATAAAAAGATAAGCTACAATGTGAATTCTGTTGAACTGCAGAGGGTAAAAGAGGGGAAAGCCTTGGGCGTAATAATCCTTTGACCTAAAACCAAGTACGTAAGTAGTGCAGAGAAACACTTAAAAGAACGAACAAAATTCTTGGATTCTTAGGTAGAGCCTTGAAATCTAAGTCCAGGGAAATAATCCTTGTCCTCTATAATTCATTGGATCGTCTACATTTCGAATAGCGTGTTCTGTTTTGATCGTCCTAATATACAAAACAAACATGAGATTGGATTAAACGATCTCAATCTATTCAGTTTAGAGAAGAGGCGGCTAAAAGGTGATCTAATACAAGCATTCAAAATCATCAATGGCTTTGATGATATCATCAGTGAAGTTACTACAGACTTAACTAGTCTGATTTCAGTCACGATAATCAATAAAAACTCATGGACAATCATTACCTCGAATGAGGAGAAGCGCTTTCTCCTCAACAGGATTGTTAACATAATGGAACGCTTTGCCAGTTAGGGTGGTTGAAAGCAGAGCTATACATGCGTTTAAGAACAGACGATGAATATTTTGCTTCAAGTCCACGACATATATTATTTGCGCTACCGTAGTCACATTGGCGATTTGCAGGTTTTTCTCTCTAGGTTATCTGCATACCTTCTTTTGCAGCACCAATATGTAGGTTTTTGATACTCTCCACTATCACAAACAACCTCGAAAATACTCATTGGTCTGTTGCAGGTAAACTTCCTTTGTATTCCTTTGTAAAAGAGTCGCTAAGTGTTTGAATAACTGTCTCATCTTTTGCCTCTCTCAGTGTCCTCGAATAAAACTTATCTGCGCCTACTGTTTTGTTTACTTTAATTCCATTCAGAGCTGATCGTTTATCTTTATATTCTATCTGAATATGTTGTAAAACATTTTCCTCTCTTAACAATGGGGCTGGATTCGCTACGCTACCGAGATCCAAACGAGACCCTTCCTTTGTAGCTATAACTAAATCTGACATGTTCTCATACGTGTACTGTGCCATTGTATAAACGCAAGGAGGGTAAAGGGGAATGTTCGAAATACAAAAGAACAAGTATGTTGAGTGGACTTGGCAAGTTTCTCAACTAACCGTGTTAGGACACACTAAAGTATATTCAGGTAGAGCCCACGCCCCTTGCTGCTGGTAACGGATTCCCCCTACTTAGATACAGTTAACGGTTAAGTGTAAACTAAAGCAACCCCCTATAGGCGATTAGGTTCGGTATCGAATCCTTAACTAATATGATCATATGCAACCTGAAACATGATCGCCGAGTTGATTATACGATATATAATCAGTGGAGTGTATACGATACATAATCGAAGTTCTCATCCTCCTCGAAAGGTCACGCTGGGGTGTTTGAATATGCGTGGATATGACCAAGATAAGAAAGGAGAGATAGGTAGTATGTTTGAGGAAAGAAACGTAAACTTTCTGGCTCTGAGTGAAACGAAGATCAAGGGAAAAGGGGAAGAATGGTTTGGAAATGCCGTAGGAGTAAAGTCAGGATTGGCGAATGGACAAGAGATAAGGAAGCAGTTGTGGGAATGTGTGAAGGAATGTAAGGAAGTGAATTCTTGACTGATACGGGTGATTATGAAATTGGATGGCGAGAGATGGGTGATTACTAGTGCATATGCACCTAGCCTATAAGAGCAAAGATCATGAGAGGCAAGTGTTTTGGGAGCACCCGAGTGTGTCAGCAGTTTTGGCGCACGAGAGAGTATTAGTAATGAGTGATTTTAAATGCGAAGGTGAGTAAAATGGCAGTTGATGATATGATTCAGGGACAGGATGTTCAGCATTATGAATGGAAATGGTAAACAGCCTTCGGAGCTGTTTGCTGAAAATGGGACTGATGATTGTGAGTATTGGTTTAAAAAGAGGGACATACACAGTCATACGTGTACGAGTAGGAAAGACGGCCAGCGGGCATTACTGGTTTACATATCAACTTATAGGCATGCAAAAATATACTTTTGGATGTAAATGTGCTGAGAAGAGCAACTGGTGAGATGTCTCATTACAATCTTGTAAAAGCGAGGGTGAATATTTGTGGAAGTTTCCGGGAAAGAGGAAGCAATATCTGTAAGAAGAGAGTGGTGAGAGGAAGCGAGCTTGAAATAATACCTGTGTGAAGAAATACCAGAAGAGATTGAATGTAGAGTGGCAAAAAATGAAAATAAATGCAACAAGGAGTTGGTGAGGAATGGATGTATTTAGAGAAGCAGTAATGGCATGTGCGAGAGATGAATGTTGCATGCGAAAGGTTAGAGATTGGCAGATTAAGAAAGTGTAGTGAATGATGGAATGAAGTAAAGTTGCTATTGAAAGGGAGAGTGAGAAAAAAAAAGTTGTTTGGGCGATACTAGCAGGGAAGGAGTGAAAATGTTTGGGAAATGTATAAAAGGAAGCAGCATGAAGTCAAGAGGAAGGTTCAGGGATTGAAAGAGAGGGCAAATGAGAGTTGGGGTGAGCGAGTATCAGTAAACTTTGGGGAGAATAATTTGTTTTAGAAGGAGGTTAATAATGTGCGGAAAACAACAGAATAAATAGGAAAATTGGTGAAGGGGGCAAAAATGAAAGGGGTAACACGTAGAGATGAAGTGAGGAGGAGATGGAACGAGTATTTTGAAGATTTGTTGAACGTGTTTGATGATGATATGGCAGATGATGCGTGTTTGGTTCGGGATGGTATGCGAAGCGAGTTTCATGGGGAATGATTTGGTGAAGAGAGAAGTGATGGTGAAAACCATACGTATTGAGAACTGGGGCAAGGCGGCTTGAGTGGGGGGTATTGCTGTTGCATTTTATTAGGAAAGGGATGACTGTGTTGTTGAAGATAAGCTAGGATTTTCAGTGTATCTAGGGATTATGTGAGCCACCTGAAGTTTACGGAATGCATGTAAAGTACAAGGAAATACAGGCGAGTGTTCCAGTTACAGAGTTGTAAAGTTGGTCGAGTGTACCTAGTAAGTTGTATAGGAGGGAAGTGATTGAGAAGATGAAGGCATGTGCAGAGCATCAGCCTGGAGAGGAGGAGTATGGTTTCAGAAGAGGTGAAGGAATGTATGAAAAATTCTTAGGAAATCAGATGTGTATTTGACATTTATGGATCAGGATATAGTATATGATAGGGTTGGTAGAGATGCCTTTTGGAATGTGTTAGAAATATACGGTCTAGGAAGAGAGCAACTAGAAGCAGTGAGAAGAAGGGCATGCATAAGAGTTGGAAGAGAGAAGAGTGAATGGTTTCAAGTGTAGGGTGATCTGCGCTAGGGATGTGTGATGTTACCAAGGCTATTTGATTAATCCATGGATGAGGTGGTGAGAGGGGTAAATGCGAGTCATGGAGAAAAGGGTGAGTAAGCAGTTTTTTGAGAGGGCAAAATGAGCATGACTGAAGGTATGTTAGTCCCAACGATATTGTATGGATGCGAGGCATGGGCTATAAATTAAGCTGTGCAGAGGAAGATGGATGTGTTGGAAACTGATGTCTGAGGATAATATTTGGTGTGAGGTGTTTTAATCGAGTAAGTAATGAAAGGGTAAGAGAGATGTGAGGTAATGACAACAGTTAGTTGACAGAGATGAAGAGAGTGAGCTGAAGTAGTTAGGAAATAAGGAGAGAATGAGTGAGGTAGGGTTGACAAAAAAGATATATGTATCAGGAATGGAGAGAACAAGGAAAATAGGTAAACCAAATTCCGAGATAGAATGATGGAGTGAAAAAGATTATGAGTGAGCATACAGGAGGTTGAAAGGTGTGAACGGCATAGAGTGAATCGGAACGATGTGGTATACTAGGATCGGTGTGCTGTCAGTGGATGGAACCAGGGCATGTAAAGCGTCCAGGGTAAACCATGAAAATACCCGTGGGGCCTGGTTATGGATAGGGAGTTGTGGTTTCCATACATTACACATGACAGCTGGAGAACGGATATGCGCGCATGCGGGCTGCCTTCGTCTGTTCCTAGTGCTTCCTCACTTTGCGGGAAACTACAATCAAGTTTGATAAAGATTATGATTAGAAATATGATCGACTGGTAGCGCTAGGTAAAAATGAAGTTCAAGGTCACTACACTACTAACGTAATACTGCCGATGAAAGTTGATTGTGTACACTTACTTTATGCTTATGAAAGTGCCTGAGGTAATAATAACTCGGAGGTGTGCAGGGGTTTGAAGTTCTCTGAAGGGATTTCAAAGGAAAACGTAGATTAGATAATGGAAATGTACCTTCAGGTGGGCCATTTTTTTTTTAAAGAAACGTTTACGGTTATCCTCATATAAAAGTTCTCGGATATACAATTTTCCATAAAATCTCTAATATGATTGGAAATCCCTTGCGAATTGATAGACTACTTGAAATTTTCGAAAAAAAAGAGGAGCAGTTGATTCTTCTTCTGAACACATTTATCTATATAAGAAGAATGACAGAAGGAACCAAAAGAAGGAGTCAAGCGGGGAGTACTCATCCTCCTCGGAGGCATAGATTGGAAGTGCTGAATGTGAGTGGATGAGAAGAGAGGAGAGAAAGGTTGTATGGTTGAGGAAAGAAACCTGGATGTTCTGGTTCTGAGTGAAACAAAGCTCAAAGGTAAAGCGGTTCCATCCGCTGCCAGATCCACTCCCGATATCTAACACACTTCCTCCAGTTTTTCTCCATTCAAACTTACCTCCCAATTGACTTGACCCTCAACCCTACTGTACCTAATAACCTTGCTCTTATTCACATTTACTCTCAACTTTCTTCTTTCACACACTTTACCAAACTCAGTCACCAGCTTCTGCAGTTTCTCACACGAATCAACCACCAGCGCTGTATCATCAGCGAACAACAACTGACTCACTTCCCAAGCTCTCTCATCCCCAACAGACTGCATACTTGCCCCTCTTTCCAAAACTCTTGCATTCACCTCCCTAACAACCCCATCCATAAACAAATTAAAAAACCATGGACATCAGACACCCCTGCCGCAAACCTACATTCACTGAGAACCAATCACTTTCCTCTCTTCCTACACGTACACATGCCTTACATCATCGATAAAAACTTTTCACTGCTTCTAACAACTTTCCTCCCACACCATATATTCTAAATACCTTCCACAGAGCATCTCTATCAACTCTATCATATGCCTTCTCCAGATCCATAAATGCTGCATACAAATCCATTTGTTTTTCTAAGTATTTTTCACATACATTCTTCAAAGCAAACACCTGATCCACAAATCCTCTACCACTTCTGAAACCACACTGCTCTTCCCCAATCTAATGCTCTGTACATGCCTTCACCCTCTCAATCAATACCCTCCCATATAATTTACCAGGAATACTCAACAATCTAATACCTCTGTAATTTGAGTACTCACTCTTATCCCCTTTGCCTTTGTACAATGGCACTATGCACGCATTCCGCCAATCCTCAGGCACCTCACCATGAATCATACATACTTTAAATAACCTTACCAACCAGTCAACAATACAGTAACCCCCTTTTTTTATAAATTCCACTGCAATACCATCCAAACCTGTTGCCTTGCCGGCTTTCATCTTAGGTAAAGCTTTTACTACCTCTTCTCTGTTTACCAAACCATTCTCCCTAACCCTCTCACTTTGCACACCACCTCGACCAAAACACCCTATATCTGCCACTCTATCATCAAACACATTCAATAAACCTTCAAAATACTCACTCCATCTCCTTCTCACATCAACTCCCTATTAGCCCCCTTCACTGAAGTTCCCATTTGCTCTCTTGTCTTACGCACTTTATTTACCTCCTTCCAAAACATCTTTCTATTCTCCCTGAAATTTAATGATACTCTCTCAGCCCAACTCTCATTTGCCCTCTTTCTCACCTCTTGCACCTTTCTCTTGAGCTCCTGCCTCTTTCTTTTATACATCTCCCACTCATTTGCATTTTTTCCCTGCAAAAATCGTCCAACTCTCTCTTCTCTTTCACTAATAATCTTACTTCTTCATCCCACCACTCACTATCCTTTCTAATCTGCCCACCTCCCACGCTTCTCATGCCACAAGCATCTTTGCGCAAGCCATCACTGCTTCCCTAAATACATCCCATTCCTCCCCCACTCCCCTTATCTCCTTTGTTCTCACCTTTTTCCATTCTGTACTCAGCCTCTCCTGGTACTTCCTCACACAAGTCTCCTTCCCAAGCTCACTTACTCTCACCACTCTCTTCATCCCAACATTCTCTCTTCTTTTCTAAAAACCCATACAAATCTTCACCTTCGCCTCCACAAGATAATGATCAGACATCCCTCCAGTTGCATCTCTCAGCACATTAACATCCAAAAGTCTCTCTTTCGCGCACCTATCAATTAACACGTAATCCAATAACGCTCTCTTGCCATCTCTCCTACTTACATACGTATACTTATGTATATCTCGCTTTTTAAATCAGTTATTCCCAATCGCCAGTTTAAACCAGTTATTCCCAGTCCTTTTTTTAAGCACATAAATCTACAAGCTCTTCAACATTTCCATTTACAACACTGAACACCCCATGTATACCAATTATTCCCTCAACTGCCACATTACTCACCCTTGCATTCAAATCACCCATCACTATAACCCGGTCTTGTGCATCAAAACCACTAACACACTCATTCAGCTGCTCCCAAAACACTTGCCTCTCATGATCTTTCTTCTCATGCCCAGATGCATATGCACCAATAATCACCCATCTCTCTCCATCAACTTTCAGTCTTACCCATATCAATGTAGAATTTACTTTCTTACACTCTATCACATACTCCCACCACTCCTGTTTCAGGAGTAGTGCTACTCCTTCCCTTGCTCTTGTCCTCTCCCAAATCCCTGACTTTACTCCCAAGACATTCCCAAACTACTCTTCCGCTTCACCTTGAGCTTCGTTTCACTCAGAGCCAAAACATCTGGCCAGGCTCCTCTCCTCAAACATACTACCTATCTCTCCTTTTTTCTCATCTTGGTTACATCCACACACATTTAGACACCCTAATCTGAGCCTTCGAGGAGGATGAGCACTCCCAGCGTGACTCCTTCTTCTGTTTCCCCTTTTAGAAAGTTAAAATACAAGGAGGGGAAGGTACTCAAAAGGATGGGATGTATTTAGGGAAGCAATGATGACATGTGCAAAAGATACATGTCGCATGAGAACAACGGGAAGTGCTCAGATTAGAAAGGTCAGTGAGTGGTGGGATGAAGAAGTAAAGTTGCCATCTACACTCAATTTTTCCTGGTATTTCTTCACACAAAATGAGACAACGTGATGGGATTGAGTGAAGAATGGGATGTATTTAGGGAAAAAATGATGGCATGTGCAAGAGATACATGTGGCATGAAAACAATGGGAAGTGGGTGGATTAGAAATAAAGTTGCAAACGAAAGGGAAAAGACACACGTTTGGGCAGTACTCAAAAGATGTATAAGAGAGAGCGGCAGGTCAAGCGGAAGTTGCAAGGGTTGAATGAGAGTGCAAATGAGAGTTTGGGCGAGAGAGTATCAAACTTTAGGTAGAAATAAAGGGTGTTTTGAAAGGAGGTAAATGATGTGCGAAAGACAAGGGAAGTGAGTCAGTTGTTGTTCGCTGATGATACAACGCTGGTGGCTGATTCATATTAGAAACTGCAGAAGCTGGTGACTGAGTTTGGTAAAGTGTGTGAAAGAAGAAAGTTAAGAGTAAATGTGAATAAGAGCAAGGTTATTAGGTACAGTAGGGTTGAGGGTCAAGTCAACTGGGAGGTAAGTTTGAATGGAGAAAAACTGGAGGAAGTAAAGTGTTTTAGATATCTGGGAGTGGATCTGGCAGCGGATGGAACCATGGAAGCGGAAGTGGATCATAGGGTTGGGGAGGGAGCGAAAATTCTGGGAGCCTTGAAGAATGTGTGGAAGTCGAGAACATTATCTCGGAAAGCAAAAATGGGTATGTTTGAAGGAATAGTGGTTCCAACAATGTTGTATGGTTGCGAGACGTGGGCTATGGATAGAGTTGTGCGCAGGAGGATGGATGTGCTGGAAATGAGATGTCTGAGAACAATGTGTGGTGTGAGGTGGTTTGGTCGAGTAAGTAACGTAAGGGTAAGAGAGATGTGTGGAAATAAAAAGAGCGTGGTTGAGAGAGCAGAAGAGGGTGTTTTGAAATGGTTTGGGCACATGGAGAGAATGAGTGAGGAAAGATTGACCAAGAGGATATATGTGTCGGAGGTGGAGGGAACGAGAAGAAGTGGGAGACCAAATTGGAGGTGGAAAGATGGAGTGAAAAAGATTTTGTGTGACCGGGGCCTGAACATGCAGGAGGGTGAAAGGAGGGCAAGGAATAGAGTGAATTGGATCGATGTGGTATACCGGGGTTGACGTGCTGTCAGTGGATTGAATCAGGGCATGTGAAGCGTCTGGGGTAAACCATGGAAAGCTGTGTAGGTATGTATATTTGCGTGTGTGGACGTGTATGTATATACATGTGTATGGGGGTGGGTTGGGGTATTTCTTTCGTCTGTTTCCTTGCGCTACCTCGCAAACGCGGGAGACAGCGGCAAAAAAAAAAAAAAAATAATATATATATATATATATATATATATATATATATATATATTATCATTATTATTTTGCTTTGTCGCTGTCTCCCGCGTTAGCGAGGTAGCGCAAGGAAACAGACGAAAGAATGGCCCAACCCCCCCACATACACATGTATATACATACACGTCCACACACGCAAATATACATACCTATACATCTCAATGTACACATACATATACACACACAGACATATACATATATACACATGTACATAATTCATACTGTCTGCCGTTATTTGTTCCCATCGCCACCTCGCTACACATGGAATAACAACCCCCTCCCCCCTCATGTGTGCGAGGTAGCGCTAGGAAAAGACACCAAAGGCCCCATTCGTTCACACTCAGTCTCTAGCTGTCATGTAATAATGCACCGAAACCACAGCTCCCTTTCCACATCCAGGCCCCACAGAACTTTCCATGGTTTACCCCACACGCTTCACATGCCCTGGTTCAATCCATTGACAGCACGTCGACCCCGGTATACCAAATCGTTCCACTTCACTCTATTCCTTGCACGCCTTTCACCCTCTTGCATGTTCAGGCCCCGATCACTCAAAATCTTTTTTTCACTCCATCTTTCCACCTCCAATTTAGTCTCCCACTTCTCCTCGTTCCCTCCACCTCCGACACATATATCCTCTCGGTCAATCTTTCCTCACTCATTCTCTCCATGTGACCAAACCATTTCAAAACACCCTCCTCTGCTCTCTCAACCACACTCTTTTTATTTCCACACATCTCTCTTACCCTTACATCACTTACTCGATCAAACCACCTCACACCACATATTATCCTCAAACATCTCATTTCCAGCACATCCACCCTCCTGCGCACAACTCTACCCATAGCCCACGCCTCGCAACCATACAACATTGTTGGAACCACTATTCCTTCAAACATACCCATTTTTGCTTTCCGAGATAATGTTCTCGACTTCCACACATTCTTCAAGGCTCCCAGGATTTTCGCCCCCTCCCCCACCCTATGATTCACTTCCGCTTCCATGGTTCCATCCGCTGCCAGATCCTCTCCCAGATATCTAAAACACTTTACTTCCTCCAGTTTTTCTCCATTCAAACTTACCTTCCAATTGACTTGACCCTCAACCCTACTGTACCTAATAACCTTGCTCTTATTCACATTTATATTCACACACACACACACACACACATATATATATATATATATATATATGTATATATATATATATATATATATATATATATATATATATATATATATATATATATATATATATATATAGCACATCGTTCCAATTCACTCTATACTTTGCACGCCTTTCACCCTCCTGTATGTTCAGGCCCCGATCGTCCAAAATCTTTTTCATTCCATCCTTCCGCTTCCATTTTGGTCTCCCGCTTCTCCTCCTTCCCTCCATCTCCGACACATATTCTCTTAGTCAATCTTTCCTCACTCATTCTCTCCAGATGTCCAAACCATTTCAACACACCCCCTCTGCTCTCTCAACCACACTCTTTTTGTTATCACACATCTTTCTTACCCTTTCATTACTTACTCGATCAAACTACCTCACACACATATTGTCCTCAAACCTTTCCTTTCCAACACATCCACCCTCCTCCGCACAACCCTATCTATAGCCCATGCCTCCCAACCATATAACATTGTTGGAACCATTATTCCTTTAAACATAGGTTACCCACTTTTGCTCTCCGAGATAACGTTATCGCCTTCCACACATTCTTCATCGCTCTCAGAACCTCCGCTCCCTCCCCCACTCTGTGACTCACTTCCGCTTCTATGGTTCAATCCTCTGCTAAGTCCATTCCAAAATGTCTAAAACACTTCACTTTGACCATTTTTTCTCCATTTAGTCTTACCTCCCAGTTGACTTGTCCATTAACCCTACTGAACCTGACAACCTTGCTCTTATTCACATTTACTCTCAACTTCCTTCTTTCGCACACTTTACCAGACTCAGTCACCATCTTCTGCAATTTCTCATCCGAGTCAGCCACCAGCGCTGTATCATCAGCGAACAACTACTGACTCGCTTCCTAAGCCCTCTCATCCATAACAGACTGCATACTTGCCTCTCTCTCTCCAAAACTCTTGCATTCACCTCTCTAACCACGCCATCCATAAACAAATTAAACAACCATGGAGACATCACGCACTCCTATCACAAACATTCACTTGAAACCAATCACTTTCCTCTCTTCCTACTCGTACACATGCCTTACATCCTCGATAAAACCTTTTCACTGCTTCTAGCAACTTACCTCCCACACCATATACTCTTAAAACCTTCAATGAATATACATATGTATGTGTGTGCGTGTGTGTTGTATACACATATGAGTGGATGGGTTTTTCTCAGTCTGTTTCCTTGCGCTATCTCACTAACGCGGGAAACAGTGATCAAGTATTATGATAATGACGATAATAATGATAATAATAATAACTGAAAATAGAATGACATATGTCTCGGTCAACACTTAGAATTAGTAAGTGATGGTCTTAAGGAAATGTACTGAGGTTTTAATAGGTTCTTTTGATATTTACAAATATCATCGTATTTTTTCCAGAATTCTATTTCACATATATCTTCTTCCTATCTTCTCTCATGTTTTATCTCACATATGAAAAATATATTAAGACATGTAGAAATCGAGTGCAGTGTTCTTGCAAAGTTTCTTGCACAGCACATACAGTGGATTCCGTCGAATGATATGACTTACGTCAATATAACCAGGCTGACCTAAAGTTCCATTTGTATTTAACTTTACGGCTTTATGAGTTCCACACTGGGACGACAGCAAGATCTACAAACGTACACCAAGATTAAATGTCAGAAAATACTACTTCCCCAGGAAAACCATTTATGATTGAAATAACTGCTCGTGGGGGCATTTTCTACAAAACTGAATAAATATAGTCAGTAATTCAAGATCAATTAGGCACACAGGAGGGCACCAAATGAGCCAGCACAAACGTAGTGCACCTGCTATGCTGCACTAAGTGTCTCACTAACTACAGGGGTGGCGGTGATAGGCAAAATGATAAGCAAATCAGCTGAAACATAATCATCAAACAGATCAAAAAATCATATTCTAATCAGTTAAAACACAATTACTAAACAAAGCTTGACCAGTGCCCTATAATCAGCGACGGATTATCAGCTAACAACGTTTGGACCATAAACTATAAGTAAACAAACATGATGGCTAAAGAGCATTGGGATTATAATCCATAACTAGTTGAAACAGGATCATGAAACATGGTTAAACATATTCCACACATCAATTGGAACTCGACAAATAGCATTTAGTGTGTATATGATCAATTGAAAAATGATCGCCAAAATTTATAAGAGAATAGTACACGTAATTAGCTGAAACACATTTATCAAACAGAGTCTGACAATACCTATAAATCAATGTAATATGATAGCACAACAAAATTCCTCATATGACTTATAATCAACGGAATATGATCATCGAATTGTGTTCCACCAAAAAACCTACTCTCACTGAAGCATGATGGCTGACTGGCGTTCGAAATATAACCTCTATTTATTTGCGTATTGTCGTCAAACAAGTTAACAAACGAGTAATTATGTCGTTTACCTTCCGCTCCCCGGCAGGTGAAAGGCTGTGACAGCCGTTAGTCACCAGTGACAAAGCTTTCATGAAATTACCATTCCTACAACATTAATGATAATGACACTATACGTAACTACTGTGTATACTTTACGAAGGCGATATTGTGCCTTTTAGAAATGAATAGTTACGTAACTTACCTTCCGTCGACCAGCAGGCGCACGGACGTGAAAGCCATCAGTCGCAAGCGACGAGGCTTTTAGGAAATTATCACTAACAAATTTTCCTGATAATCACACTATTTCAGGCACTTTTTAACTTCTGAAGGCTACAGTGTATTCGGTCAATTTGTCGCTATCTTGCAGTATTCACACCGTATGGTTCAGTGTATATCATTATCACTACATTTTGCGGTGTCTTTATGTACTGTTCATCACTTCCATTTGGGGAGAAATATTTTCACCTCATTGTTTACCTGTACTAAAGAATTTCCACTATACTGTTCACAAGTCACACCGATTCACTTTTTCAGCCAAATAGTTCGTCAATCAGTACTTTTGTCCATTGTATCCACCATATTGTTGACTGTTCACACTGTATTGCACTAAATCCATCATATATTTTACCAGTCACTACGTGTAACAATGTTTCCATCATAATATTCACCAATCATTGTATGTTGTGGTATCATGACAATAATCTATGAGTATCTGTTTTCCACCATTTGGCACTTATTTCCTGCCTGGCGCCACTCTACCTATGGACTGATCGTCTTTCCTGGAAAAGACACAAAAGTAAGATGTAAGTATCGAGATCTTGACACACGACGAAGGATCACTCCCTGAAATATCAAAACCACTCACTCCCTGACTAACTTCATTGGGTCACTCTCTGATATACACCGGCGGCTCACACTCTAGGAAAGAACATAGTACCTCATTCTCTGGTTCAAGGCAACATCTCATACATGGGTGGCTGACTCCCTGACAAGACGCCGCCAGCTCAATCCCCGCCATACGTGGTTGGTTCACTCACTGATACAACACAACAGCTCATTCCCTTACACAAGACGAGAGCACACACACTTCCTGCCGCAAGGCAGTATCTCACTCCCTACCACAACACTGCAACTCAATCCCCGAAACGCAACGACACCTCGCTCCTTGGTTCATGTTGAAGCCTCACCATGTCACATGTAAGCGACTCAGTCCCCAACAAACAGCAGCGGCTCTCTCCTTGTGACGTTTGAGCGACGGCTCACGCTCTGACGTACGTCAGCGCCAAAATTCCAGGCAAATGACGTTACCTTGATCCATAGCAGACGACGACGGCCAGCTCCCTCATACACTATCGGGGCTTACTACTCTCATACAAAATGGCGGCTGTTTTTCCGACAACTTTGGTGGTTCATTCCCTGACACAACATAGCCATTCATTCCAAAAGACAAATCGGCGGCTCACTCCCAGACATACGACGATGATTCGATTCAAAACACATGAAAGCAGCTTACCTACTGACACACGCCTGCGCTTCATACCCCGACACACGTTTGTGGCCGTCTCTCATACTCTTCAACGGTTCTCTTTGACAAATGTAAACGGCTCACTGACTAACACTTGACGATTGTTTTACTCGCTAAAGCACTCGGAGATACTACAGCGTAATACTCCATGACGCAATAGAACGACTCGTTTCCTAACACAAAGATGGCTCAGTCTAAGATATTAAAACGGGTCATTCCCTGACCCAAGACAGCAGCATAGTCCTCACCTCACATCTGTGGCTCTCTCCCTAGCATAAACAACTGTGGTTCAATCCCTAACGCAACACGGAGGCTCACTTTGTGTCTTAAATGTCAGCTTTTTCCTTAACGGACTATAGCAGCTCACTCCCCGACACACAGAGGATGCTCGCACCATACTACACGTCGGTGTCTCATTTCTTGTCTAAGCTGAGTGGCCTACTTCCTGACCCAAGACAGCAGCTTCTTCCCTGCCACAAGTCTGAGGCTCACTCCAAGATACAAGACAGCAGCTAATTCCTGGTCAGTCGCAAAAGGCTCACCCCTGACACAAGACGGAAGCTTCATCCCTGCCGCAAGATGGAGGCTCACTCCTCATCGGTGTCTAACTTTCTACCGCACGTCGGGGGCTCATACACTGACTCCATGGTACAACTCCTCTGACACATGACGGTGGCTCTCTATAACCCTCTTCCTGTAATATGAAAGCGGCTCACTTTCAAACAACGATGGCTCACTCCCTGACACGCATCGGCGCCTGATTTTCAGGTCAAGTGTTAGGGGTTCAATCCCGGATACGCGACGATAGATAGATCCAAAGCATACGCGACGTCCATTGCTCTGACACACATTGGCAATTCACTTCTATTCTTTCTATGGTGATTCAAACCTTGACACAAGATCGGGGTTTGCTCAGTGACATACAAGAACGACACACTGACATAAAACGGCATCTCTTCCCAACAACATTCGACAATTTCATTCCCCGAGACATTACAGGAACTAGGTCCTAACATACGTGGGCGCCTCATACTCTAACACATATCGACAGGTTACTCCCTTCCAAACAGCAATGGCTCACTCCCTGACGCAAGACTAAGGTTTACTTCCTGATACATTCGAACCTTTCATACCCTCAAAGGTTTCATCAGTTCACTCTCTGACAATAAGTACATCTCACTCCTTGACGAAAAGGAAGGCATTCTCTGTAGCACAAAATGTCGGCTTACTCTTTTGACACATTTCTTACGGTGATTTTTCGACACAAAACGGCAGCTAACTCCATAAACGCCAGTGACTCACTCCCTGCTAAACATAAAAGACTGACTCGACCCAAAACGCCAGCCTGCTCCCTCCCTTAAGTCGGTAGCTAACTGTGATAAACGAAAGT
Organism: Panulirus ornatus; assembly: GCF_036320965.1. Classification (NCBI taxonomy): domain Eukaryota; kingdom Metazoa; phylum Arthropoda; class Malacostraca; order Decapoda; family Palinuridae; genus Panulirus; species Panulirus ornatus. Next base: position 32,708,781 of record NC_092243.1, on the reverse strand, counting down.
AGCTTGCTCCTTCTTAGAGTAGGTTACTGAGTCTGACGGAACACCGTAGCTTGCTCCCTGCCACAACCCACTGGCTCATTCTCTAACACAATATGAAAACTAGTCCCTGCACCACGTCGATGGCTCACTCCCTGCCACACCTTGACAAACTACTGCAACTCTTTCCACAATGCACGTCGGCTGGTCACTCCTTGGTGCACATCGACGGCTCATTTATGACACACAGGAGCGACTCACTCCTTGACCAACAGTGACGGCTCTGTCACACTCGGCGGCCGACTTCCTGGCACATGGTGTCCGTTCATTCCCTGACACGTGACGTTAACTCGGTCTGAAATAGATAAAAGTTAACTCCCTAACACGTCCGCGATTCACTACCAGACCCTCTTCCACTGTTTAATTCCCGACACAAGTGTCACGAAAGTGACATTCCCTGGCACACAACGACCACTCACTCTGGTACAAAGCGGTAGGTGTTTTTTCGGACAAAATTCGGTGGCTCACACCCAGACATCACAGCGATTCAGTCCCCAAGACATATCGCCGGTTCATTTCCAAGACGTGTCGGCGATGCAAAACGAATGACAGCAGCCTAATTCCAGACTCTCGTCGGCGCCTCATTCCCAAATGAATGTCGGCGGCTCACTCCCTGACAATGTCGACGGTTCACTCCCAAACTTTTCAGTGTTTCGCTCCTTAAGCATCTAGGTAGGGACCTGCGGTTCATTCCCTGATACACTGCAGTAGCATACTCACTGACTTACTACAGCAACTTACTCCTTAACGCACTGCAGCGAATCACTCCCAACATACAACGTAGGCTCAGTCCCTAAAATATCAAAACGGCTCATTCCCTGTCTTAAAATGGCAGCTTACTCGCTGGCACAATGTCAACAGCTCCTTCACCGACACAACGCTCACACCATCATCCAAAATATCGGCGTATTCCTTAGGACAGTACAGCACAGCAGCTTCACTCCCTGACACATGACTGCAGTTCACTCTATACCACACGTCCATTTCTCATACTCTTTCAAAAGACGGTGGTTCATTTTATGAAACTTGGATGGTTCACTCCGTAACTCAAGACGGCAGCTTACTTGCTTTCTCAGGACAGTGGGTCACTCTCTGAAGTAAGACGGCGGCTCACTTTCTGTCACAAGATGGAAGCTCACTCCCTGCCAAACATCGGCGTCTCACTTCTTACCATACGTCGGTGGATCATGCTCTGACTCCCCACTGCAACTCATTCTCTAACACTCGACTGTGGCTCACTTTTTGGTGTAAGTCCAGGTTTCATTCCTTGACGCATGACTGCGACTCACTTCCTGACAGACAACAACTCTCTTCTTGTAACACAAAAGCAGCTCACATTCAAGTAAGTTCATCCCCTGACACAAGTAGACGCCTGGTTCCCAGGGACATGCTGGGGGTTCACTCTCTGACAGACAGCAGTCTTCATTCCATAACATAAGCGACGGCCCATTTCCTGACACACAAGTGGCGGTTAACTCCTAGACTCTCACTGGCAGTTTAATCGCTGACACAATACTGAAGTTTGTCACGTAAAACACGACGGCGATCAACTTCTGACACAAAACGACATTCAAGATGACACAAAACTGCATCTCAGTCACGACAAGTTTCGTCAGTCCACACTTTGGGACGTTACAACGATTCACTCCCAGACACACATGAGTGGGTCACTCCGACATACGACGGTGGATCAGTCCAAAACAAACGACAGTGGGTCAATTCCTGACAAATGTCTACGGCTGCCGTGCTAAGCGCAGCACTCACTACCTGACTCTTTGCATCAGTTCTGACGACTAACAATGGTTCACTTCCTGAGAAAAACAGTTCACTCCCTGAAAAAAATGACCACAGTTTACTCTCTGATGCAAAACGAAGACTTAATCCTTGGCCCAAAGCATCAGCTTACTTCTTAACTCAACAGCAGCTAGATCATTTTTTAACATAAGACAGATGCTCACTATTTGCAATGTCGTTTTACACTCCCGGAATAAGGTGTCTGTCTGTTCATCCCCCGTCACACGTGGATGGCTAACTCCCTGACCCAAGACTGTAAAGTAATTCCTTCAACACATCGATGGGTAATTTCCTGGACGCATGACGATGACTTACTCATGAAACATTAAAACCGCTCACTCCCTGACAAACTTCAGTGGTTCACTCCTTGACGAACGAACACTACATGATATAGAATTGGGATTCACTCCTGGACGAAACACAAAGGCTCGCTTCCTAACAAAAAACATCGGACAGAAAACGGCAGCTGATTCCATCCCACACGTTGGTGGCTCAGTCCCAAGCTTAAGATGGCTGACTCCCTAACTCGATATTGGAGTTGATTCCTTCCCACAGGTCGGTGGCTAACTTCCTAATAAAAGACGTCGCACGCGAGTGGCACAATCCGTGACACAACATGACATCGTGCTCCCTGACAAGACGACAGTTCATCTGATTAATTTTGGTGGCTCTCCCCTTACCACCCCCTGACACACTACAACAATTCAGTTTCTGAAACAAGACGTCAGCTCACTCCTTGCCGCACTTCGACGGCTAATTCCATGACACACGAGACGACTCACTCCCTTACAAACACCGACCAGTCTCACCTAATATCATAGCAACTCAGTTACAAACACAACGACAGCCCACCCTTTAAAACACGCTGAGGCTTTATTCGCTGGTACGTGCGGTTCCCTTACACATGACAGCAGCTCACTTCCTGACACTCGTTGGCGTCTCTTTTACCGACACACTTGATGCAAAGCAAAGAGTCACTCAGTAACGCAAAACATAAGCTTATTCCTTGACACAATATAGCGGCCTATTTCCAACACCAGAAGGCGATTTAGTCCAAACATTACGTCAGGTCTGACACCCTTACCCAAGGTGGCAGCTTACTCACTCTGAAACTTGAGTGATGTACTCTAAGACGCAGCTTACTCTGGTAGACGTCGATGGCTCTTTCTCTGACACAAGACGAAATCTCACCCCCTGCTGCACATCGGTGTCTGTTTCCTACCATACGTGCTGTGTGGCACACAGCTCATACACTGACTTCCCATTGCAACTTATTCTCCCACAGAGTGGGTCACTCCTTGTCGTATATCGACATTTCATTTCCAGAAACACGAGTGCGTATCGCACCCTGACAAATAAGGATAGCTCACGCCCTGTAACATCATCAAAACAGTCACTTCATGACAAGTCGAGGCCTGATTCCCTGGCTCTCAGACTCTCATCGAAGGTTCAGTGGCTGACATAAAAGCGAGGCTTGCTCTATAACGCACAAGGACGACTCAGTCCTTGACATGGTAAGTCAAGTCTGACACAAGTGACAAGTGATTTCACAACCTTCGTTGATTCCCTCATTCTTTATGTGAGCTGAGACGGCACGGGCAACTGAATCCCTAACCAAGGCCATCTCATTAACACTATATGTATACGTACCCTAGCCTGAGCCATGTAACCATCTAATCCACCAACCCCTGAGGGTGGATGAAAGATGGGTTGACTGTGGACCGGCCTGCTACACCAGAATTCGAGTCGATGCGCTTGACTCAGGGCGGCCTATGTATAAGTCACGGTCAGGAACGCTAACCGCTACGTCACAGAGGACTGTAGTCTTAGGACAGACTCGTTATAGCGATTCAGTCCCCAATGCACGTCAGGACTTCTTTCCCTGGCATATGTCAGTGGAGGACTCCCTGACAGTCATATGATGGCAGTTGTATCCAAGATACACGACGGTGGCTCACTCACCGACACTCGTCGGTCCTTGACACCCATCTCTTGCTGTCTCTGCCACACGTTGTCGATTCATTCCTTAACTCTTGAAGGTGGTTCGCTCCCTAACGCACCAGCACATACTACTGTGGCTCACTTCTCCGATTCATTGTGGAAACTCAATCCCCGACGAACCTCAGTAACTCACTCAAAGAGACATACATTTACTAACAAGGGGTGGCAGCCTTCTGTTGAACGCAAAAAGGCTCGCCCAATGAACATTCACTTCATGAAACATTAAGATAACTCATCCTGACAAATATCAGTGGTTCATTTTCTGACAGACAACTACAGCTCACTCACTGACACATAACAGCTGTTCAATCCCAGACACAAAACGAAGACTCACTTAACAGCAAAAGTGCGGATTATTCCTTGTCATGTTACATAGACTCGCTCTCCAACATAAGACGTTACCTTACTCCCTGTTAACGTGACACAAGATGGCGGCTCGATCAAAAATACCTTGCAGCAGCTCACTTCGTCACTCGTCAGCGCCTCATTCCCTCACACGTCTGCGGCTGTCTCCGATATAAACGTTAGCGACTCATTTTCTGACAATACGGCACCTCACTTTTTAACACACTAAAGCGAATCGCTCCGTGACGCATTGCAGCCACTCACTCCTTATCAATAGATGGTTCGTACCGACAACGGTGAAAACAAACGCGACGGCCCTCCTCTTGACACGCAGTGGCGGTTCATTCCTGGACTTTCGTTGGCTGTTCAGTGCCTGAAAAAAGAGAGGCTTGCTCCTCAACAGACGAGAGCCAATCACTTCCTAACACACAACAGCGACTCAGGCTGATACAAAACGTCATCTAATATCTAAAAAAATTCGTCTTTTCTCGAACACATTAAAGCGATTCAGTCCTTAACACTAATCGGTATCTCGTTCCCTGGCACAGGTCGGAGGGTCATCCCCTGATAAACTCCGTGACACTGTTCCTCTATTCATTCTATGACACATCTGCGTCTGTTCAGACACATGTCATCGGCTCACTCCACTAACGAACTTCAACGGCTCAGTCCTCAACATTCAGAAGTGACTGGCTGCTTAACATACCTGGACACACGACTGTGGCTCACTCCCTGACAAGCTACAGTAGAGTACTCCCTGACGCACGAATACGTCTCACTCCTTGATCTTGATACACACACTGACTCACTCCCAGAAGCACAGCAATTTTTCACACCCCAAAATATCAAAAAGTCTCTTATACTGACGAAAACTTGTTCTCTTGATGAAGGACGGCAGTTCAGCCCGTCACATAACTAAGGCTTGCTACTTCCAGCACTTGAAAACTGCTCACTACCTGACAAACGTTTGTGGTTTATTCCTTGACAACGAAGCAACTTTCTTTTGAAAAGGCTAATTGCCTAACAAACATCAGCAGCAAACTCCGAGAGAAACGACTACAGCTTACTTCATGACACACAACAGCGGATCACTCACTGACGTAAAGCGAAGTCTCACTCCATAACACAAAGCAATGGTGAAATTCTACGGTGTATTACTTCCTAATATGAAACATCAGCTTTTCCTTTGATGCTTCAGTGACTCACTCCCAGAACAAAGAAATCATCTCACCCCATGCCATACGTTGGTGTCCCAGTTCTTGACAAAAGACGACAGCTTACTTTATGTTAAACTTTTTTGAATCACTCCCTAAGCTTAGACAGCAGCTTGAACATGGCTCACTCCTTTACAAAAGACAGCTGTTGGCAAACAACCTGGCACAAGATAGAAGCTCACTCACTATCACACGACGATGAATATACAAGGACTGTTCATTCCAATTATTCTCTGGCACACGGTGGTGTCTGACTCCTTCGTGCATATCGACTGTACATTCCCTGACGAAAAAGGGCAAATCAGTCACTGAAAATCAACGGTATCTTCCTTCCTGCATCATTAACGTGGCTCACTTTCAAACACAGCGGTGGCTCACTCCGCGAAATGTCGACTCAGGCATATACGGGGATTCATTCCTGATACACGGCGGATAAGGTCACGCCAAAACTGACACGACGGCCCACTTCCTAACACACATTGATGGTTCACTGCCAGACTTGTTGGCGGTTCACTCCCTGACGCAAGACTGAGGCATGCTTCGTAACACACGAAAGCGACGCACTTCCTGGCACAAACTGGCATTTCATCCCTCAGCAACTTTTTCTTCCTGATGTATCACAGCGATCCACTTCCTAACACACGGCGAAGTCTCATTTCTTGTCAAATATCAATCCCTGACATATAGCAGCAGCTCCTTCTAAAACTCATGACGGCGGTTCAGTGCCTAACTCTTAACGGTGGTTTGCTCCCTGAAACACCAACGCACATTATCGTGGCTCACTTTCTTACATACTACGACAGAACAATCCTGACACAATGAGGCGAAAAACTCCCTAACGAACTACAATGACTTACTTTCCAACAAAGGCTCTTAAAGCATTAAAACCACTCATCGTCTACCTGGAAAAATAGCAGCTCACTCTCTAACGCAAAACCATGGCTCTCTCGGTAGCAAAAAGCATCGACTTCTCCTTGAGACATTACGGCAGCTGACTCCCCGAAACGAGACGGCAGCTCACTCCGTCACTTGTTGCTGGCGGATTCCACAACCCAGGACAACAGCTGACTCTGCCACACGTTGATTTCTAATTCCCTGGCAAAAATATCCAACATTCCCTGGCACAAGACAGCAGCTCACTTTCTGACTCATGTTGGTGGCTTTCTTCCTGCCACACATTGCCACACTACTGTAACACTCTCTGAAACACGACGATGGCTCATTTCATGGTAAATGAGTGTGATTCATCTCCTAAAACACAGCAGCTGATCTCTTGTACCATCAAAGGGATGCCCTCTCAAACCCAATGATGGCTCACTCTTTGAAAAGCTTCGGCGTAAGATTTCCTGGCACGAATTGTTGGTTTACTCCCTAATTCTTAACGATAACAATCCAAAACAGATCACAACGGTGTTCACCCTGATACACGTCAGCTGCTCACTACCAGACTCTCGTCCGCGGTTGATATCCCAGACACAAGAGAATAACACACGTCGGTGGTTCACTACCTGGCATAAAACGATGGCTCGACCCAAAATACATGACGGATGCTCATTTTCGGTCGTTCATTGCTCCGTTCCCTGACACTACTCTGCAGCAGTGTCTGTCACATTTCAGTGGCTCCCTCCCTGACAAAGGTCTAGGGCTCAATCCTTAACCCTTAATGGTTGCTCGCTCCCTGAAGCACCTCGAGACACAGCTGTGGTTCAGAACCTGATACACTACAGCAGAGTACTCACTGACGCACAAAACTGACTCATTCCCTGACACACTGTAGCAACTTACTAACACATAACGATGGTCAACTCCCTGAAAATTAAAACGGTGCGTTCCGTGATCCAAGACGACAGTACAGACCAGACCACACGCCGTAGGTATACTCCCTGATACATTATCGGTTCACTCCCTAAATCAAAAGTGTCTTATGTCGTAACTCAAAATATCAGCGTTTTCTTTGACATTTAAATCCGCCCACGACGAGTCACTCCATGCCATACATCGGTGTCTGACTCTGTCACAAAGCGGAGACTAGGGTGGATAACTTTCCAAACGTTGGTGGCTCACTCCTTGACGAAAGACGACAGCTCACTTCCTGTCATCCAAAGGTAGCTCACTCCCTAACATAAGACTGATGCTCACCTTCTGCCAAACATCGGTGTCTCATCCCTACCACACATCGGTGGCACATACCCCGAGTCCCTGTTACAGTTCATTCACTGACATGCGACTGTGCCTCACTCCGTGGTGCATGTCGATGGTTCCTTCCCTGGCATACGAGAGCGAATCACTCCCTGAAAAATAACAGTAGCTCTCTTCCTGTAACATGGAAATTGCTCACTTAAAAACACAACGACGGCCCACACCCTGACACACATCGGCGCTCGATTCTCAGGCACATGTTGGGGGTTCATTCCCTGACATACAGCGGCCAACTCCCTGCTACACTACCACTCTCTCGATGTCGCTTTAATACCTGGCACAAGATCGAGGCTCCACAGCAGACGCGACGGCTTACTTTGTGACTCACACTGGCAGTTTACTCTCAGACTCTCGTTGGCAGTTCAATCTGACTCGTTTGCGGCGGTTCGAACCTTGAACCACTAAGACAAACGACTGTGGTTCACCTTCTGACAAACTACATCACTACACTACCTGACACATGAGAGCGTCTCACTCCCTGACATAGAGCAATTCGGTCCCTGAAAAACAACTTGGCTTACTCCCTGAACAGTGACGGCTTACTCCCTGATAAAAGACGGCACCTCACTTCCTGTCACAGTCGGATGGCTTACTGAAACATCACGGTCATACCTTGACACTGTACTGTACCTTGCTCTTCGAAGCACAGCGAGAGCTCACCCCTTGGTCCACATTGACGGTTCATTCCATGACGCACGGGAGTGACTCAATCCCTGACAACAGCGACGGCCCTCACCTCATGACAATAAAGCAACGCAACTACAAACACAGCGACGGCTCATTCTTAGAAATACGACTGATTCCTTGGCACATATCGTTGGTTCACTTCCTGACACCTGACGGTAGTTTAGTGCATAACAGACGACGTCGGCCAACTGCCTGAGACACGCCGGTGGTTCAGTACCAAACTCTCATCAGCAGATTGATACCTGAACCAAGATGGGGTTCTTTCCCTAACACACGAGAGTGGCTCACTTCATGCCACAGGTGGATGTTTCACTCCCTGCCACAAGGTGGCAGCTCACTGTCAAACTTGTATGGATCACTACCTGACCTATGACGGCAGCTAATCCTTTCCACACTCCAGACACAAGACGGGAGTTCACTCCATGTCACTCGTGGGTGGCTCACTCCCTGACTGAAGACGGAAACTCAATACCTATCTTACGACGGTGGTTCATTCCTTGGCGCATGGCACACAAGAGTAAATCACTCACTGACACTCAATGAAGCAACTCGTTTTCAAACACAACGACTGCTTACGCCCTGACACATTGACCCGTGATACCCTGGCACATGTTGGGATTTTACTCTGACAAACGAAAAGTTGATCATTCCAGAAGTGACACGACGGCTCACTTCCTGACACACATTGGCGGTTCATCCTCAGACTCTCGTTGTCGCTTCAATCCCATGCGTAACACTGAGGCTTGTTCCGCAATACATGAAGCGACTCTGTCCCAGACAAAAAAGAAAAAAAGAAGGGCAATTCAGGCCGATTCGAAAAGGTGCCTCGTTCCCAATAACCTTTGTCAAGATTTTAGCGATTCATTCACTAATACACGTCGACGGTCCATTCCCTGGTCCGTGTCAGCGGGTCACTCGCTAACATATAGCGGCTGCTCTATCCGAATCACACGACGGCGGCTCACTCCCTGACACCCGACTGCTCGCCATACCATGACTACCGTCTGCTGCTGTCCCGCACAAATCAACTCATTCGCTGATAAACGTCGACGGGTCTCTTCTTAACTCTAGCCCGTGGTTCCTTCAATGAAGCACAATCATACAATGTTGTGGTTCACTTTCTGTCATACTGCGACAGATCACTCCCTGAGGCATTACAGACACTCATTCCCTGACAGACTACAGCACACGTGTTCGTACAAATGAATGCATACAAATACAAATGAATTCAAACAGCAACAGACCACTGGGTATTAATGAGGCCGATTGTGATGGTGGAAGACAACTGAAATTCACTCCATGAGAAACTTCAGTGGTTCATATCCTGACAAAGGATAGCAACTCCCTCCTTGACACAAAACGAAGGTTCACTACCTGACACACAGCAAAGGTTCCGTTCCTTACACATTAAAACCACCCACATCTTGATAAAAGTCAGTTCACTTACTGATAAAGACTACAGCCCACCCAGTAGCATAACAGAGGCTCGCTCCCCGACTCAAGAACGAATGCTTACTCCACAACACAAAATATGTTTACTCCTCGATACACGACAGCGGCTTACTCCCTGCCACACGTCGGTGGCTAACTCTAACACAAGACGCCAGCACGTTCCTTGTCACACGTGTATGGTTCAATTCTTGTCTCAGCACGAAAGATTTTTCGCTGTCATAACTCAGTAGCTCGTTCTTATCGCCGACACAAACAATAGCTCACTCCCTGCTTCACGTTGGTGGCTCACTTCCTGCTACACCTTGGCACACTACCACAACACACTCTGAAACACGACGACAGCTGATTCCTTGGGAACATCGACGACTCATTCCTCAACACACGAGAGCGACACTCCCCTTCACGAACGGCGACGGAACTCATCTTGTAACAAAGTGATTCAGTTTTAAACACAACGAAAGCTCACACTCAGGTGAATGTTGGTGCCTGTATTTCTTGCACGAGTTGGTTCACTCCCTGCCTTATGACGGTGGCTCAGTTGAACCAGACAACGACGGCCAACTCCCTGATACACAAGCAGACCGTTGTCAGTGGTTTAATCCCTGACACATGATGAAGGTTCTCTCCTTGACACACAAGAACGACTCACTGCCTTGCACACAACGACGACGTTACTCAGCTCTGAGACAAAGCGGCGGATTCTTTTCAGACTACCTTCGGTCGTTCATTCCTTGACACATCATGGGAATTCATTCCCCCAGACATAACGGCGCCTCATTCCCTGATATATGTAAATGGTTCAACCTCTGTTATATGACAACGGTTTAATCCAAAGCACATGATGGCAGCTCACTTCCCGACACTGGTCGACCCCTCATTCCTTGACACACGTCTATGGCTTTCTCTAACACCTTGTAGCGGTTCTCTCTCTCTCTCTCTCTCTCTCTCTCTCTCTCTCTCTCTCTCTCTCTCTCTCTCTCTCTCTCTCTCTAACAAACGTCGACGGCTCACTCCCCAATTCTTCATTGTAGTTCACTCCCTCAAGAACTAGGCGATGCGACAGTGGTTTATCTCCTGACACACTACAACGGAGAACTCACTGACACTACAGGAAATCATTCCCTAACACACAGAGGCCATTACTCCTTGGCACTAATTGAGGGGAAATTTTCTTAGCATATACATCGACTTACTCCTCGACACAACAGCGACACATTTCTCGACATAAGAAGACAGCTCACTTTGTCAAATTGGAGTGGATCAGTCAGCCCCTGTCCCAAAGTCGACAACTCAATCCCTGTTACCCGAGGGATGGCTCATACCTTGACGCAAACTGGTAGCTCGCTCCCTCCCACACGTCGGTGGATCATATCCTGACTCCATATTGTAGCTCATTCTCTGACGCACGACAATGGCTCACTCTTCGGTGCAAATCGGCCGTTCATTGCCAGACATGACAGCAAATCTCTCCCTGAAAAAGAGCAATAGCTCTCCGTGTAACACGAGCGCGGCTCACTTTCAAATACAACGATGGCTGATTCCTTGACACGTCGACCCCTGAATCCCAGGTACCATGCTGGAGGTTCAATCCCCGACACTTGACGGTAAATCTTTCCAAAACAAACGCGATGGCCCGCTTCCTGACAATCACTATAGCCATTCAGTCCCTAACATACTTCATCACCTTGCTCTCTAGCACGTGTTGGCGGCCAAACTCCTCACATACGTCGGCAGCTGGACTCAAATCACCCACAATGACACTCGTCAACACTTAATTCCATTACACGTTTGCAGCTGTATCTGTCACCCGTTCACGGTTCACTCCCTGACTGTTCACTCCCTAATTCTTGACAGTGCTTCGCCCTCTTAAGCATCTGGACGATCAACTATATTTCACTCATTGACATACGATAGCGACTCACTCCATGACACACAAGATGGCTCCCTCCCTTAGGCACAACAATGGCTGGCTCCCTTAGTTCTCAAAACAGTTCACTTCCTGACAAATGTTTGTAGCTCATTCCGAGACAAAGGAAGAGCAGTTGATTCCCTAACGCACAACTAAATGTCTCGGACAGCAGCCAGAACCCTGAGGGCCACATGCTGGCCACTGGTCGCATCTTGCCTATCACACTACTACAATATCTCACTCCCAGACATACATGAGCAGCTTACCACATGCCACAAGGCGGCAACTCGCTCCCAGTTACGAGTCGAAGGCTCACTCCTGCTAAACAACGGCAGCCTACTCACACAAACGGAGTCTTAATGCCTGTTGCTCTACAGCGTATTTTCCTTTAAAAAATAGACTCTTCTCACTCTTGAGATACGTGACGTCATGGGCATTCTACCGAGGTTCCTTTCCTGTCACACTTAAACACGGGTGTTCACCGAGTCCCTGCCTCAGAACGACGGTTTACCCCACGACACAAGAACCATGCACACTTTTTATGACACTTGACGAGTGCTTCTTGTCAGTGTCATGCCTCGTGTGAGGTCATGGGGTAACTGAGGATGCTGAATGTTTGTTGTTGTTTGTTGGGTTTTACGGCCATCGACCTATGAAGAAGGTCATTAGGCCTGCAACCCTATTTAATGTATGACTGATGTCATCATTCCTAAATAACTATTAGAAAAAACTATATGTAATTCTGATGTGATAGTAATAAAGATAAATAATAATAAGTATAAGTGGTGGAAATAAAAGATTTGTGGGTATTGGGCCGACGTGGCGGCAAATACCACCCAGTCGGCACAGTATCCACGGTTGCATTTGACCCAAGACTGCGAGAAGATAGGACAGGTTAGGGACAGGCTTCCACCATGACATCCACACAGGATAGATAGTTAATCGGAGGTCCGCCGACTCAACACCATGGCGAAGCCGACCCGGAGGATGACCACCTCCCTCAGAGGCCGACCACCTAACGAATGGACATGTCTACCCACCGTGTGACCAGCCCAAGTAGGAGGTGCCGCACACCAAGCCGAACCCGCCATAGTGGAGAATCCGCGAACCACCTTACATCATCTTGATTAATTCTGTTTCTCTGAGGAAGACCATCAATTTGTCAATAGTACTTGGGTTATCCCCGAGTACATTAATGATGTTGAAGGAAATGTTTTGGTTGACGTGGTAGTTAAAAAATTTCCTATGTTGTTCGTATCTCTTGCATTTTAGCAGTAGGTGTTCTATTGTTGAGGTTTGTTTACACTAATGGCATACGGGTGGAAAACTTCTGGTTGTGTATGGCTGCAGGTGGGTGGTGTACGTGCAGTTCATTCTGAGGTGGGCCAGCACGACCTCTTCTCATCTGTTCCTGCAGTACGAGGTCGGCCAGTCCGCCACTTCTTGCTTGTATTTTTTGTTGACGGTCAGGCTGGTCCACTGACTCTGCCTGCTCATTGCCGTATATATTGCAATGACCAGGCACCCAGATCAAGATGATATCTTTTTTACATGAATTTAGTTTGTTAATAATATTGCCCGGTAATTCACAGGACTCTATGATTTGAATTAATTATATAGTCTATGGCTCGATCAATGGCAAACAATTCAGCGCAAAATACAGATGTATGGTTGGGCAAGCGGTATGTGAGTGCAAACTCCATCGACCACACACTTGCACCCACACATTCATCCGTCTTCGAGCCATTGGTGTGGAAGTGAACATACGATAAGTGATCATTGATGACCTGACGAAAACGCTGGTGTACCTCGCCCTCCGATGTGTGTGCTTTCTTGGTTGGTAGCCAGCTCGTCTTGAAGTTAACTTTGGAATCCTCCTAGGGTGTAGGGAATTCTTATCCAGTGAGTCCACTTCATTCACTTTGATACCGGAGTTCTCACTGAGGAAGTGTATTCTGACGGCCAGGGGCCTGACGCCTCTGTTGGCGAGCTGTGATTGTTCCAGAATGAGGCGACAGGTAGTTGTATTGTTCCTTCTGGCCATCAGAATACCGCTTTGCCACGACAGGATCTCACGTCTTAGTCGGAGAGGAGGTACATGGGCCTCATCTTCCAATCGTGGAACTCTGGTACAGGTTAGGGCTCCAAGGCACATTCGCAAACATTTATTCTGTATCACATCCAACCTCCTCAGGGTATACTCGCTCGCCGAAGCATACACCTAAGAGCCATAGTCGAATTTAGATCTAATTAGGGACTTATAAATCATTAATAACGATCTTCTGTCGGCTTCCCAGAAGGAACCCGAAAGGCATTTAAGAACATTTAGTCTTTTACTGCAATTTGTTACTAGATAGTCGACATGACTTTTCAATCTAGTCTTTTATCAAAATTTAAGCCGAGGAATTTAACTGTATTTCGAAGCGGGATCGGGTTGTTGTCTAACGTTAAAAGCAAATTCGGGATACTAATTTTTCGGGTGAAGACAACCGCGATACTTTTGTTGGGTGAGAACTTAAATCCCCACTGTAGCGCCCAACGATGAAGAGACTCAAGCGTAGCTTGAACTCGCTCAGCCGAAAACTGTGCACTAGGCGAAGAGTGCCATAGCGCACAATCATCAGCATAAAGCGAGTATTTAAGATCTCGCGGGACGGAAATTGGAGACAGAATATCATTAATCATAATATTAAATAATGTTGGGCTAAGAACGCTGCCTTGCGGCACACCATTCTCTTGGACAAATGTGTCCGAAGTGACTCCGAGTGCTACAAGTCTCACAGCAAAAGTTCTATTGTTTAAAAAGATTTTAATAGATATGGGTAAATAACCTCTTAAACCAAAAGCATAAAGTTTGCTTAAAATTCCGTCTCGCCATGTCATGTCGAAGGCTTTTTCTAAATCTAAAAATACGACAACCAAAAAACGCACTTTACTGGTTGACTCTAGGATAGAATGTTCTCTCCATGACCTAACAAATGCAGCTCGTAAGCGCAATAGGTCGAAACGAATTTGTATTCGTAAGTCGTCCGGAGCCTTTTGGGATGGGGATGACGTGCGCAAAGTGTCATGAGTTTGGAAACGTTCGAGACGTCCAAATCTCATTGTACAATGCTAACAACTTAGTCAGGTTAGCCTGACTAAGGTGCTGGATCATCCCGTAAGTGATCCCGCTGGGTCCCGGGCTCGAACCTTTACAGGATTTCAGGCAAGAAGCAATTCTGTCATGGTGAACATTTGGTTATAATCAAAGTTATCTTCTGTGGCAAAGTCTGGTAACTGCAGCTCGGCCTGTCGCTTGTGGTGTAGGAAGCGCGGGTCGTAATTGGCCGAGCTGCTTGTTTCTGAGAATCTGGCGAGTGTGTTGGCAATGTCCACCGGGTCGTCGATTATTCGATCTTGGTGGAGGATTTGAGGAGGAAGTGGTGGCTTGTATTTTCTCTTTATTTTATCAATTTTGGACCAGACCTGAGTTGCTGGTGTGTCCTTGTTCACGGTAGAGACAAAGCCGCGCCAGGAGTCTCGTTTGGCTTGTTTGATAGTTCTTCTTGCCTGAGCCTCGCACGTTTGTATGCAACAAAGTTATTATCTGAAGGCTCGTTGTCGAAATTCTTGTATCTCCTATTGCGCTCACGCAGTGCATTTCGGCAATCTGGTGTCCACTAAGGAACTCTATGCTTTATGAAAATGGTAGAAACCTTAGGTATAGAGTTCTCAGCAGCCCCCAGTATGGTGGAGGTAACCTTGAGGACTTTTGCATCAGTGTCACCACCGGATATATCAAGGACGGCTTGCCTTGTAAATAACACCCAGTCTGCTTTCTTATAGTTAAATTTAGGCGGAGACGGGTTGGTAATAATGTCGCATGAATAAGAAAGACAGATCGGGAAATGGTCACTTCCTAGGGAGTCGTCATAAATACCCCAAGTGATGTCGTTAAGTACATTCGGCGACGACAAGGATAAATCAATTGCCGAAATATTGCCAGTTCGGTCATCTACACGAGTTCCACTACCATCGTTTAGAAGAGTGAGGTTGGCGTTTATCATAAAATCAACCATTTGTTCTCCCCTGGCGTCTGTCCGGATGCTTCCCCACTGGTAATGATGAGCATTGAAGTCTCCTAAAACTACTTTACGGTGGGGCAACTGGTTAACAAGCAAGTTTAACTCATCATTATCAAGTGCATTGGAACCGGAGCAATATATTGAGCAAATGGCCAGGTATGTGTTATCAAATTTCACTCTACATGCGACAGCGTCTAGAGTAGAATTTAAAGTTACTCCTGTGTGAGGGAGATTTTGGTGTACATAGATAGCTACCCCACGATTCTCGTCTCCTCTATACGAGTGATAGCTATCTAAAGCGGAACAGTCTTCAGCTGTGTCGTTTAGAAGCGTCTCCTGTAGACATATCACGGCTGGCCTATACAGTGCAAGCAACAGTTGTAATTGTGCTTGCTTATGCCTAAGGCCTCTACAATTCCACTGGATGATGTTGAACGAGTTAGTTTAAGAGTTCTCTAACCGACCAGTTTTCTTAGTCCGTTTATGTCGGGACTTGGGTGAGTCCCTAGGAGAACATGATCGGTCCCTGGAAGTGGATGTTCTGGCTTCCATCAACTCTATGTCCTCCAACGAAAAGGACCTATGAATCACAGACCTCTTTGGTGGAGGTACTGGTACGATGACGTGCGACGTAGGTTTTTCGAGTTTAGTTAAGTTTAGGGATATGTTAGTCTTGTTCTCTTTCTTATCTTTATGGTTGGATGAGGATGTGGTATTGGCATAGGATTTTTTGTAGGCTTTGGATGGAGAAATTGGTATAGGGTTAGGTGGAGCTGGGTTCTTGGCAGTGGCGGTCGGAGTTTCGCAAGGAGTTTGGGTAGAGATCGTACGCATAACCGGCTTACATTTCAGAACCGACGCGTAGGATTCATTAGGTTTAGGAGTCTCATGAGACTCCTTATCCTTCCATCTAGCCTCGCCATATGAAATGTTGTTCTGAGTCTTAGTTGTGCACACTTCTTTCTCAAACTGGAACCGGGGACAGGCCCGGTCCCAGCTTGGGTGGTTGCCATTACAGTTGACACACAACATCCTGCTATTTGTACAATCTTCCGTAGTATGACCCTCCTCTGCACACTTCCCGCATCTTGCAGAAAGAGTGCAAGACTTTGAAGGGTGACCAAATTTCTGGCATTTATAGCAACGTAGGGGATTTGGAATATATGGGCGAACTTGACAACGCATGTGACCAATAGAGATATTTTCAGGTAAACGAGATTTTCCGAAAGTTAGGATTATCAGGGGAGTTCTACGTCGTCCGCCACTGATAAATTTAGTGATGAAACTGGCAGAGATAACGTCCTCGTTTGCCAGTTCCTTCACAATGTTGTCCTCTGACGTATCCATGACATCAGTGCAGTAGATAATTCCCCTGCATGAATTCATGGAAACGGGTATAGAGACCACAACATCATAAGTATGGAATTTGGTCAGCTTAAGTAGTTCCGCCACCTGATTCGTTGATTTCACTTTTACCAATAAATCGCCACTAGCCAGTTTCCTTACCGTTTCAACAGGCCCAGACCATCCATCAATGACCTTCCTGATTAGGAAGGGATCGAGGGAGGCGAGGGTCGTTGCTCCGGTCGCATGAGCCAAAACATAATTAGCGTTTTTATTTTTGATCGAAGGTCCGTCCCCACTACCCCCTAGGGGGGCAGTGGATGGCTTACCTGGGCCCATCCTAGGGGCCTAACCCCAAAGTCTATGGTGGCAACCACCCTAGATAGTGGAAAAAAAAAAATAGCTCCCCCCCAAAAAAAAAGGATCAGGCAATTGTTCTATGCAGAAAAATTTTCGGGGCTGAGCCGGTTGCACAAGGCCAGGCGAAGTTTTGCGGACACCCGTCAATAAAATATCAATTTTGCACAAAACAACCTTATAAAGATATTGATGAACAATAGCTTTAGAAAAATTACCTTCAAAACAAAGTTAGGGTAGCGACAACGCAGGGAGGGAATAGCTAAAACCTAGCTGTGAAAGACGACAGCACCTCCGTACACGTCGGTAGCTGGTGCGCGACTCGGGGTGCTGTAGTGGTGCGCTGGTGGTCCAGCCAGCCTTGGTGTAGACGGACAGTGGGCGGGACCGTGCAACAAAAGTTCATGACTATTAGTTTGACCATCCGACCTGCAGTCTGAGTTTTCGTTGTACGTGAGTGTCGTCTGGAATTCTACTGTATCAAAGAGGGAAGATTTTTAAACTTAATGGTATCGCTTATCCTATCAATCGCAAGTAATGCGTTAGGCATGGACGAGTGGGCAGCCACGGACGAAAACACCAACAAGAGGGTGGGCGAAGCACCAACGGTCGGCTGCTTGAATCACCTCACTCACACAAATGCCTACACCGTGGCAAGGATTACGGGGCTCGACGAGTGCCTATCTCTCCCACAGTGTACTAGGTGGTTACTAGATGGTGATTCTCCACACACAGAAACACAGACACACACACGACATAACATGAAATTAAGCGAGAAACTTGTTGAAATAGACGTAGTGGAATACTTTCATAGTATAAAAGTGGAGGATGAATAGAGTAGAAGGATTGAAGGCATAGATGATTGAGGACAGCATACATAGATAGATTCATGAAGTATACTGTTTGTACTGGACAAACAGGTAATTATGACACACACACACACACACACACACACACACACACACACACACACACACACACACACACATACACATTAAGAGACAGGGCAATACGAGAAAGAACTCTTTCCCTGTAGCACTTAGATAATAATCACACATCAGTCTCACACAGAAAGAAAACGAGGAAGATTGCCTACACTTACACAAGAAGGACTAAAATATCTCAAATTTTAGTCTGATGGTTCTCCACGCGGGCAAGTTGAGACACAGACGAGAAGGCTTCAATATATATATAATTTGGCAAGGAATAAGCTGAGGGAATCTTTGTGTTACAGGGACTTGGGAGTGGATATAGTCCCCAGTCCGTCACCAGAGTCCCATACAAGGGAAATAGTGGAAAACATAAACATTCTTCCAGCAAATATCAAGAGCATCTTCATTCAGAGACAAGGAAATAATCAACTCGCTGCCTACCACAGACACTGGCCAGAACTAGAATATGCTTCATATGTTTAGTTATCACAATGAAAGAAGCACAAGTGGCTGATAAGAGAAGGTTGATGAAAATCAAATAAGATGGAAAAATAACATACAGAACTGAGTTACAGAGAAAGGCTACAGGCCTTACATTTACCGACCATGGAAAAGAGAAAGGTGAGGGGAGGGGTAAGCCATTTGTAACTTTTCAGTGTTTGAGCCGAAATACTTAACCAGAATATGATATGGTCTTAGCCCTTACAGGCCCTATAGTCCCGATGAAATATCACTGGATATGGTGAGGATGTGTGTAGATACACCTGACAAACCACAACAGATACTGTTCAGGAAGCCACCAGAGAAGAGCAGAGTTCCAGGGGAGCACGTGCTTAGAAGAGGCACTGAACAAGAAACCTATCTCGCTGACGAGTGTGGGCTGTAAAGCACTGCAAAAAAAAAAGAAAAAAAAAACAGAAAACAAGAAGATTTCTTGCTGAGGAAATATTACCTACGTGAGGGAAGCCACGCTCTTAGGTAAAGGATGCCATTTGTGTATTAGACAATATGGCACAACGGACGAAGGATTTTGAAATATGCTGTTTGGTCTTATCTCACGTTCGTAGCACTGCTTATCATATATATATATATATATATATATATATATATATATATATATATATATATATATATATATATATATATATATATATATATATATTATTTATATTATACTTTGTCGCTGTATCCCGCGTTTGCGAGGTAGCGCAAGGAAACAGACGAAAGAAATGGCCCAACCCCCCCCCCCCCATACACATGTATATACATACGTCCACACACGCAAATATACATACCTACACAGCTTTCCATGGTTTACACCAGACGCTTCACATGCCTTGCTTCAATCCACTGACAGCACGTCAACCCCGGTATACCACATCGCTCCAATTCACTCTATTCCTTGCCCTCCTTTCACCCTCCTGCATGTTCAGGCCCCGATCACACAAAATCTTTTTCACTCCATCTTTCCACCTCCAATTTGGTCTCCCTCTTCTCCTTGTTCCCTCCACCTCCGACACATATATCCTCTTGGTCAATCTTTCCTCACTCATCCTCTCCATGTGCCCAAACCACTTCAAAACACCCTCTTCTGCTCTCTCAACCACGCTCTTTTTATTTCCACACATCTCTCTTACCCTTACGTTACTCACTCGATCAAACCACCTCACACCACATATTGTCCTCAAACATCTCATTTCCAGCACATCCATCCTCCTGCGCACAACTCTATCCATAGCCCACGCCTCGCAACCATACAACATTGTTGGAACCACTATTCCTTCAAACATACCCATTTTTGCTTTCCTAGATAATGTTCTCGACTTCCACACATTCTTCAAGGCCCCCAGGATTTTCGCCCCCTCCCCCACCCTATGATCCACTTCCGCTTCCATGGTTACATCCGCTGCCAGATCCACTCCCAGATATCTAAAACACTTCACTTCCTCCAGTTTTTCTCCATTCAAACTCACCTCCCAATTGACTTGACCCTCAACCCTACTGTACCTAATAACCTTGCTCTTATTCACATTTACTCTTAACTTTCTTCTTCCACACATTTTTCCAAACTCAGTCACCAGCTTCTGCAGTTTCTCACATGAATCAGCCACCAGCGCTGTATCATCAGCGAACAACAACTGACTCACTTCCCAAGCTCTCTCATCCCCAACAGACTTCATACTTGCCCCTCTTTCCAAAACTCTTGCATTTACCTCCCTAACAACCCCATCCATAAACAAATTAAACAACCATGGAGACATCACACACCCCTGCCGCAAACCTACATTCACTGAGAACCAATCACTTTCCTCTCTTCCTACACGTACACATGCCTTACATCCTCGATAAAAACTTTTCACTGCTTCTAACAACTTTCCTCCCACACCATATATTCTTAATACCTTCCACAGAGCATCTCTATCAACTCTATCATATGCCTTCTCCAGATCCATAAATGCTACATACAAATCCATTTGCTTTTCTAAGTATTTCTCACATGCATTCTTCAAAGCAAACACCTGATCCACACATCCTCTACCACTTCTGAAACCACACTGCTCTTCCCCAATCTGATGCTCTGTACATGCCTTCACCCTCTCAATCAACACCCTCCCATATAATTTACCAGGAATACTCAACAAACTTATACCTCTGTAATTTGAGCACTCACTCTTATCCCCTTTGCCTTTGTACAATGGCACTATGCACGCATTCCGCCAATCCTCAGGCACCTCACCATGAGTCATACATACATTAAATAACCTTACCAACCAGTCAACAATACAGTCACCCCCTTTTTTAATAAATTCCACTGCAATACCATCCAAACCTGCTGCCTTGCCGGCTTTCATCTTCCGTAAAGCTTTCACTACCTCTTCTCTGTTTACCAAATCATTTTCCCTAACCCTCTCACTTTGCACACCACCTCGACCAAAACACCCTATATCTGCCACTCTATCATCAAACACATTCAACAAACCTTCAAAATACTCACTCCATCTCCTTCTCACATCACCACTACTTGTTATATATGGAAACAGGTGAGAACAAAGGACGTAAGGGGACTGGGGGAGGAATGGGATGGATTTAGGGAAGCAGTGATGGCTTGCGCAAAAGATACTTGTGGCATGAGAAGCGTGGGAGGTGGGTTGATTAGAAAGGGAAGAGAAGAGAGAGGCATTTGGATGATTTTTTCAGGGAAATAATGCAAATGACTGGGAGATGTATAGAAGAAAGAAGCAGGAGGTCAAGAGAAAGGTGCAAGAGGTGAAAAAGAGGGCAAATGAGAGTTGGAGTGAGAGAGTATCATTAAATTTTAGGGAGAATAAAAAGATGTTTTGGAAGGAGGTAAATAAAGTGCGTAAGACAAGGGAACAAATGGGAACTTTAGTGAAGGGGGCTAATGGGGAGGTGATAACAAGTAGCGATGATGTGAGAAGGAGATGGAGTGATTCTCTGTACATGCCTTCACCCTCTCAATCAATACCCTCCCATACAATTTCCCAGGAACACTCAACGAACTTATTCCCCTGTAATTTGAGCAATCACTTCTATCCCCTTTGCCTTTGTACAATGGCACTATGCAAGCATTCCTCCAATCCTCAGGCACCTCACCATGAGTCATACATACATTAAATAACCTTACCAACCAGTCAACAATACAGTCACGCCCTTTTTTTAATAAATTCCACTACAATACCATCCAAACCCGCTGCCTTGCCGGCTCTCATCTTCCGCAAAGCCTTTACTACCTCTTCTCTGTTTACCAAATCATTTTCCCTAACCCTCTCACTTTGCACACCACCTCGACCAAAATACCCTATATCTGCCACTCTATCATCAAACACATTCAACAAACCTTCAAAATACTCACTCCATCTCCTTCTCACATCATCACTACTTGTTATCACCTCCTCATTAGCCCCCTTCACTGAAGTTCCCATTTGTTCCCTTGTCTTACGCACTTTATTTACCTCCTTCCAAAACATCTTTTTATTCTCCCTGAAATCTAATGATACTCTCTCACTCCAACTGTCATTTGCCCTCTTTTTCACCACTTGCACCTTGCTCTTGACCTCCTGCCTCTTTCTTTTATACGTCTTTTATACATCTCCCACTCATTTGCATTATTTCCCTGCAAAAATCGTCCAAATGCCTCTCTCTTCTCTTTCACTAATATTCTTACTTCTTCATCCCACTACTCACTACCCTTTCTAATCTGCCCACCTCCCACGCTTCTCATGCTACAAGCATCTTCTGCTCAAGCCATCGCTGCTTACCTAAATACATCCCATTCCTCCCCCAGTCCCCTTACCTCCTTTGTTCTCACCTTTTCCCATTCTGTACTCAGTCTCTCCTGGTACTTCCTCACACTAGTCTCCTTCCCAAGCTCACTTACTTTCACCACTCTCTTCACCCCAACATTCTTTCTTCTTTTCTGAAAACCTCTACAAATCTTCACCATCGCCTCCACAAGATAATGATCAGACATCCCTCCAATTGCATCTCCCAGCACATTAACATCCAAAAGTCTCTCTTTCCCGCGCCTATCAGTTAACACGTAATCCATTAACGCTCTCTGGCGTTATATATATATATATATATATATATATATATATATATATATATATATATATATATATATATATGGATCATAGGGTGGGGGAGGGGGCGAAAATTCTGGGAGCCTTGAAGAATGTGTGGAAGTCGAGAACATTATCTCGGAAAGCAAAAATGGGTATGTTTGAAGGAATAGTGGTTCCAACAATGTTGTATGGTTGCGAGGCGTGGGCTATGGATAGAGTTGTGCGCAGGAGGATGGATGTGCTGGAAATGAGATGTTTGAGGACAATGTGTGGTGTGAGGTGGTTTGATCGAGTAAGTAACGTAAAGGTAAGAGAGATGTGTGGAAATAAAAAGAGCGTGGTTGAGAGAGCAGAAGAGGCTGTTTTGAAATGGTTTGGGCAATGGAGAGAATGAGTGAGGAAAGATTTGACAAGAGGACATATGTGTCGGACGTGGAGGGAACGAGGAGAAGAGGGAGCCCAAAATTGGAGGTGGGAAAGATGGAGTGAAAAAGATTTTGTGTGATCGGGGCCTGAACATGCAGGAGGGTGAAAGGAGGGCAAGGAATAGAGTGAATTGGAGCGATGTGGTATACCGGGGTTGATGTGCTGTCAGTGGATTGAATCAGGGCAGTGAAGCGTCGGGGGTAAACATGGAAGCTGTGTAGGTTGTATATTTGGTGTGTGGACGTATGTATATACATGTGTTGGGGGGTGGGCCATTTCTATCTGTTTCCTTGCGTACCTCGCAACGCGGGAGACAGCGACAAAGCAAAAAAATTCAACAAACTTCAAAATACTACTCATTCCTTCTCAATCATCACTATTGTTATACCTCCTCATTACCCTTCACTGAAGTTCCCATTTTCCACTGTTTAGCACTTATTTATCTTCAGAAACATTATTTTATTCTCTGAGATTAATGATACTCTCTCTCCACTGCTTTGCTTTTTTAACTTGCACTTGCTCTGACTCTGGCCTCTTTCTTTTAGTGATCTTTTATCATTCGCGCAGGTGCATTTTCTGCAAATGTCAAATGCCTCTCCTGTTCTTCACTAATATTCTTACTTCTTCATCCCATGACTAGCCTTCTAATCTCCACTCCACGCTTTAGGTGAATCAAGCATCGTTTGCTCAAGCATCGCTAGCTTACTAAATACATCATTCCTCCAGTCCTTACTCTGTTGTCTCACCTTTTCATTAGTACCAGTCTCTCTGGTACTTCCTCACACTAGTCATCCTTGCAAGTTCATTACTTACACTTCTTCAACCCAACATGTTTCTCTTTCTGAAAACTTACAAATTGTACATGACTCAAAAGTTAATGATCAACCCTCCATTGACTCCGCACATTAAACCAAAAGGTCTTCTTTCCGCGACTAGTCAGTTACGATAACATTATCTCGGAAAGCAAAATGGGTATGTTTGAAGGAATAGTGGTTTCCAACAATGTTGTAGGTTGCGAGGCGTGGGCTATGATAGAGTTGTGCGCAGGAGGATGGATGTGCTGGAAATGAGATGTTTGAGGACAATGTGTGGTGTGAGGTGGTTTGATCGAGTAAGTAACGTAAGGTAAGAGAGATGTGTGGAAATAAAAAGAGCGTGGTTGAGAGAGCAGAAGAGGGCTGTTTTGAAATGGTTTGGGCACATGGAGAGAATGAGTGAGGAAAGATTGACCAAGAGGACTATATGTGTCGGACGGTGGAGGGAACGAGGAGAAGAGGGAGACCAAATTGGAGGTAGAAAGATGGAGTGAAAAAGATTTTGTGTGATCGGGGCCTGAACATGCAGGAGGGTGAAAGGAGGGCAAGGAATAGAGTGAATTGGAGCGATGTGGTATACCGGGGTTGATGTGCTGTCAGTGGATTGAATCAGGGCATGTGAAGCGTCTGGGGTAAACCATGGAAAGCTGTGTAGGTATGTATATTTGCGTGTGTGGACGTATGTATATACATGTGTATGGGGGTGGGTTGGGCCATTTCTATCGTCTGTTTCCTTGCGCTACCTCGCAAACGCGGGAGACAGCGACAAAGCAAAAAAAAAAAAAAAAAATATATATATATATATATATATATATATATATATATATATATATATATATATATATATTAGAAGCAGTGAAAAGTTTTTATCGAGGATGTAAGGCATGTGTACGTGTAGGAAGAGAGGAAAGTGATTGGTTCCCAGTGAATGTAGGTTTGCGGCAGGGGTGTGTGATGTCTCCATGGTTCTTTAATTTGTTTATGGATGGGGTTGTTAGGGAGGTGAATGCAAGAGTTTTGGAAAGAGGGGCAAGTATGAAGTCTGTTGTGGATGAGAGAGCTTGGGAAGTGAGTCAGTTGTTGTTCGCTGATGATACATCGCTGGTGGCTGATTCATGTGAGAAACTGCAGAAGCTGGTGACTGAGTTTGGAAAAATGTGTGGAAGAAGAAAGTTAAGAGTAAATGTGAATAAGAGCAAGGTTATTAGGTACAGTAGGGTTGAGGGTCAAGTCAATTGGGAGGTAAGTTTGAATGGAGAAAAACTGGAGGAAGTAAAGTGTTTTAGATATCTGGGAGTGGATCTGGCAGCGGATGGAACCATGGAAGCGAAAGTGAATCATAGGGTGGGGGAGGGGGCGAAAATTCTGGGAGCCTTGAAGAATGTGTGGAAGTCGAGAACATTATCTCGGAAAGCAAAAATGGGTATGTTTGAAGGAATAGTGGTTCCAACAATGTTGTATGGTTGCGAGGCGTGGGCTATGGATAGAGTTGTGCGCAGGAGGGTGAATGTGCTGGAAATGAGATGTCTGAGGACAATGTGTGGTGTGAGGTGGTTTGATCGAGTAAGTAATGTAAGGGTAAGAGAGATGTGTGGAAATAAAAAGAGCGTGGTTGAGAGAGCAGAAGAGGCTGTTTTGAAATGGTTTGGGCACATGGAGAGAATGAGTGAGGAAAGATTGACCAAGAGGATATATGTGTCGGACGTGGAGGGAACGAGGAGAAGTGGGAGACCAAATTGGAGGTGGAAAGATGGAGTGAAAAAGATTTTGAGTGATCGGGGCCTGAACATGCAGGAGGGTGAAAGGAGGGCAAGGAATACAGTGAATTGGATCGATGTGGTATACCGGGGTTGACGTGCTGTCAGTGGATTGAATCAGGGCATGTGAAGCGTCTGGGGTAAACCATGGAAAGTTGTGTGGGGCCTGGATGTGGAAAGGGAGCTTTGGTTTCGGGCATTATTGCGTGACAGCTGGAGACTGAGTGTGAACGAATGGGGCCTTTGTTGTCTTTTCCTACTGCTACCTCGCACACATGAGGGGGCGAGGGGGATGGTATTCCATGTGTGGCGAGGTGGCGATGGGAATGAATAGGGGCAGGCAGTGTGAATTGTATGCATTGGTATATATGTATGTGTCTGTGTGTGTATATATATGTGTACATTGAGATGTATAGGTACGTATATTTGCGTGTGTGGGCGTGTGTGTGTGTACATTGTGTATGGGGGTGGGTTGTGCCATTTCTTTCGTCTGTTTCCTTGCGCTACCTCGCAAACGCGGGAGACAGCGACAAAGCAAAATAAAAATGATGTCTCCATGGTTGTTTAATTTGTTTATGGATGGGGTTGTTAGGGAGGTGAATGCAAGAGTTTTGGAAAGAGGGGCAAGTATGAAGTCTGTTGGGGATGAGAGAGCTTGGGAAGTGAGTCAGTTGTTGTTCGCTGATGATACAGCGCTGGTGGCTGATTCATGTGAGAAACTGCAGAAGCTGGTGACTGAGTTTGGTAAAGTGTGTGAAAGAAGAAAGTTAAGAGTAAATGTGAATAAGAGCAAGGTTATTAGGTACAGTAGGGTTGAGGGTCAATTCAATTGGGAGGTGAGTTTGAATGGAGAAAAACTGGAGGAAGTGAAGTGTTTTAGATATCTGGGAGTGGATCTGGCAGCGGATGGAACCATGGAAGCGGAAGTGGATCATAGGGTGGGTGAGGGGGCGAAAATTCTGGGAGCCTTGAAGAATGTGTGGAAGTCGAGAACATTATCTCGGAAAGCAAAAATGGGTATGTTTGAAGGAATAGTGGTTCCAACAATGTTGTATGGTTGCGAGGCGTGGACTATGGATAGAGTTGTGCGCAGGAGGATGGATGTGCTGGAAATGAGATGTTTAAGGACAATGTGTGGTGTGAGGTGGTTTGATCGAGTAAGTAACGTAAGGGTAAGAGAGATGTGTGGAAATAAAAAGAGCGTGGTTGAGAGAGCAGAAGAGGGTGTTTTGAAATGGTTTGGTCACATGGAGAGAATGAGTGAGGAAAGATTGACGAAGAGGATATATGTGTCGGAGGTGGAGGGAACGAGGAGAAGAGGGAGACCAAATTGGAGGTGGAAAGATGGAGTGAAAAAGATTTTGTGTGATCGGGGCCTGAACATGCAGGAGGGTGAAAGGAGGGCAAAGAATAGAGTGAATTGGAGGGATGTGGTATACCGGGGTTGAAGTGCTGTCAGTGGATTGAATCAAGGCATGTGTATGGGGGTGGGTTGGGCCATTTCTTTCGTCTGTTTCCTTGCGCTACCTCGCAAACGCGGGAGACAACGACAAAAAAAAAAAAAAAATATATATATACATATATATATATATATATATATATATATATATATATATATATATATATATATATATATATATATATATATATATTTGCGTAAAAAAAAGAGTTTTTGAGTTATTATCTATTTCATTTATCTATTGTGAAAGCAATTAGTATATGGAGTAGTTATTATAACTGCTGAGAAATGCATCTCGCATTCAATGTTCACCAATCCTTTTGAGACTACAGGATTCATAATGTTCATTTTGAGATTCGTTGACCCACACACACACACACACACACGCACACACACACACACACACACACACATGCACATCAACCTAGGCACAGGTAACATCCTGCCTACTGCTATCATACTAAGCCCTGACATCCTCCGGGTAGTCAGAAACTTCAAACTTCCTGGTGTCACTACAGACTACGGTTTATACTGGGAGAGACAACATGTCAGCACCATCATCAAATCTTCCTCATACCGTCTGTACCTTCTCCGCCGACTGGAAACACTAAGTGTTCCACTAAGGGATGTTTACACCATATGCATTCTACCTATGCTCACGCTCGCCTCCTTATTTTGGTCCTCCCCACCAACGACTACACAGAGGGACCACCTAAGAATGGGTGTTGAAAAGGACATGCAAAACCATCCTGGGTCCTTCTTACACCACCTACCAAGAGCCTCTCATCTCGCTCAACCTGTCCACCCTCTCCGACCAACACCAGCAGCTCACACGGCAGCTCGGCAATATACTGCACTAACCCCTCTCCACCTTCCCCCACCCGTCACAGATACCTCCTCCTCCCCCCTCGACGCCGCATCACCATGGACAGCGTTTGTCACCACAATCGACAAGCTCTAAGCTGAGATTGTAGAGATAGATATATGAACAGTCCTGTACCTACTAATGTGAGCTTCAAAGACAATCGATAAACAAGTGCATAACTGTAGGTGAACAGCTCAGTTTTCTGCCAGGCAATGTGGTACGTCAACTTCTGTCTTACTGTAACTATTCATCTCTGAATGTTCGGTTAACTTTATAATGCATAAACCACACTGTTCATTCTGTAAACATCCCAGTCTTTCTGCCACCCTATCTATCTAGATGTATGTACCTCAGACATATGCCTAACCAGATCGTGAAAATATCCAGGTGACCGTAATCTTAAGCTCTTGTATGATTACTCAACTAGGAACTATCATGACCTCACAGTTTTGTAATACCTCAACTGTGGTTTTTCAGTTGATTGTCAGCATAAATCCATTAAACCATTATCTAGTTATTCACACACACACACACACACACACACACACACACACACACACACACACACACACACACACATACACACACACGCACAAACACATTTGAGATACAATATTTGTGATAAAAAGGAAAATGTAAAAGTCACAGTTAGTGTCCAGAACATTTCGGCTCAGGAAAAGCTGACAAAAACAGCAGTCGAATTTGCTCTATCATTCTCTAGCGGAAAATAAAGAAGAAGAACGAGGAAGTGAGTGACTCACAGTCATGGTTGTCAATTTGGATTTGAGAAGCTAAGGTACGAGGCAGTCAGATTGTGGGACAGCCAAGGGCACGAGGCAGCTAAGAGTTTGAGGTAGCCAGGGGTGTGGAGTTGCCAGGGGTGCTAGGAAGACAGAGTGTGAGGAAGCTAAAGGCGTGAGGCAGCCAAGGGTGAGGAGCAGCCAGGGTATGGGGCAACAAGTGGTATAGGGCAACTGGGAGTATGGGGCAGCAAGGGGTTTTGGGCGGCCAGCGGTACGGGGCCGTCAGGGGCACCGCAAAGAGACGGCAGGGGACCGCAAAATTTGGGATTCCTAGCCAAGGTTAGCCTGTAATGGGCCAGAAGAACTGTGCGAAGGGCCAGCAGTACTAGTGTGCGAAGGGCCAGCAAAACTGTGTGAAGGACCAGCAGTACTAGTGTGCGAAGTACCAGCAGTACTAGTGTGCGAAAGGCCAGCAGTACTAGAGTACGAAGGGCCGGCAGAAATGTGTGAAGGGCCAATAGTGCTGTGCGAAGGGCCAGCAGAACTGTGCGAAGAGCCAGCAGTACTAGTGTGAGAAGAGCCAGTAGAACTGTGCGAAGGGACAGCATTACTAGTGTGCGAAGGGCCAGCAGTACTAGCGTACGAAGGGCCAGCAGAACTGTGTGAAGGGCTATTAGTACTATGCGATGGGCCAGCAGAACTGTGTGAAGGGCCAATAGTGCTGTGCGAAGGGCCAGCAGAACTGTGCGAAGAGCCAGCAGTACTAGTGTGAGAAGAGCCAGTAGAACTGTGCGAAGGGCCAGCATCACTAGTGTGCGAAGGGCCAGCAGTACTAGCGTACGAAAGGCCAGCAGAACTGTGTGAAGGGCTATTAGTACTATGCGATGGGCCAGCAGAACTGTGTGAAGGGCCAATAATACTGTGCGTACGGTCAGCAGAACTGTATGAAGGGCCAACAGCATTGTGCGAAGGGCCAGCAGGACTGTGTGAAGGGCCAACAGTACTGTGCAAAGGGCTAGCATAACTGCGTGAAGGGCCAGCAGTACTGTGCGAAGGGCTAGCAGAACTGTGTGAGGGGCCAACTGTACTGTGCGAAAGGCCAGCAGAACTGTGTGACGGGCCAATAGTACTGTGCGAATGGCCAGCAGAACTGTGTGAAGGACCAACAGTACTGTGTGACGGTCAACAGTACTGTGTAACGGGTCTGCACAACTGTGTGACGACCAGCAGTACTGTGTGACGGCCAACAGTACTGTGTGACGGGCCTGTATGATAACCCACCGGTACTGTGTAACAGCCAACAGTGCTTTGTGACGGACCTACAGTACTGTGTGACGGGCCTGTATGATAACCCACCGGTACTGTGTAACAACCAACAGTGCTTTGTGACGGACCTACAGTACTGTGTGACGGTCAACAGTACTGTGTGACGGCCAACAGTACTGTGTGACGGGCCTGTATGATAACCCACCGGTACTGTGTAACAACCAACAGTGCTTTGTGACGGACCTACAGTACTGTGTGACGGTCAACAGTACTGTGTGACGGTCAACAGTACTGTGTGACGGTCAACAGTACTGTGTGACGGGCCAATAGTACTGTGCGAATGGCCAGCAGAACTGTGTGAAGGGCCAATAGTGCTGTGCGAAGGGCCAGCAGAACTGTGCGAAGGGCCAGCAGAACTGTGTGAAGGGCCAATAGTGCTGTGCGAAGGGCCAGCAGAACTGTGTGAAGGACCAACAGTACTGTGTGACGGGCCTGTATGATAACCCACCGGTACTGTGTAACAACCAACAGTGCTTTGTGACGGACCTACAGTACTGTGTGACGGGCCTGTATGATAACCCACCGGTACTGTGTAACAACCAACAGTGCTTTGTGACGGACCTACAGTACTGTGTGACGGGCCTGTATGATAACCCACCGGTACTGTGTAACAACCAACAGTGCTTTGTGACGGACCTACAGTACTGTGTGACGGTCAACAGTACTGTGTGACGGTCAACAGTACTGTGTGACGGGCCTGTATGATAACCCACCGGTACTGTGTAACAACCAACAGTGCTTTGTGACGGACCTACAGTACTGTGTGACGGGCCTGTATGATAACCCACCGGTACTGTGTAACAACCAACAGTGCTTTGTGACGGACCTACAGTACTGTGTGACGGGCCAATAGTACTGTGCGAATGGCCAGCAGAACTGTGCGAAGGGCCAGCAGAACTGTGTGAAGGGCCAATAGTGCTGTGCGAAGGGCCAGCAGAACTGTGCGAAGGGCCAGCAGAACTGTGTGAAGGGCCAATAGTGCTGTGCGAAGGGCCAGCAGAACTGTGCGAAGGGCCAGCAGAACTGTGTGAAGGGCTATTAGTACTATGCGATGGGCCAGCAGAACTGTGTGAAGGGCTATTAGTACTATGCGATGGGCCAGCAGAACTGTGTGAAGGGCTATTAGTACTATGCGATGGGCCAGCAGAACTGTGCGAAGGGCCAGCAGAACTGTGTGACGGGCCTGTATGATAACCCACCGGTACTGTGTAACAACCAACAGTGCTTTGTGACGGACCTACAGTACTGTGTGACGGGCCTGTATGATAACCCACCGGTACTGTGTAACAACCAACAGTGCTTTGTGACGGACCTACAGTACTGTGTGACGGTCAACAGTACTGTGTGACGGCCAACAGTACTGTGTGACGGTCAACAGTACTGTGTGACGGTCAACAGTACTGTGTGACGGGCCAATAGTACTGTGCGAATGGCCAGCAGAACTGTGTGAAGGACCAACAGTACTGTGTGACGGTCAACAGTACTGTGTGACGGTCAACAGTACTGTGTGACGGCCAACAGTACTGTGTGACGGTCAACAGTACTGTGTGACGGTCAACAGTACTGTGTGACGGGCCTGTATGATAACCCACCGGTACTGTGTAACAACCAACAGTGCTTTGTGACGGACCTACAGTACTGTGTGACGGTCAACAGTACTGTGTGACGGTCAACAGTACTGTGTGACGGGCCTGTATGATAACCCACCGGTACTGTGTAACAACCAACAGTGCTTTGTGACGGACCTACAGTACTGTGTGACGGTCAACAGTACTGTGTGACGGTCAACAGTACTGTGTGACGGTCAACAGTACTGTGTGACGGTCAACAGTACTGTGTGACGGTCAACAGTACTGTGTGACGGTCAACAGTACTGTGTGACGGTCAACAGTACTGTGTGACGGGCCTGTATGATAACCCACCGGTACTGTGTAACAAGCCAACAGTATCTCACAGAGCGGCCGCTCTCCCCTCTCACTATAACAGAGCCAACATTGATCTTACTGAGCGGCCGCTCTCCCCTCTCACTATAACAGAGCCAACATTGATCTTACTGAGCGGCCGCTCTCCCCTCTCACTATAACAGAGCCAACAGTATCTCACAGAGCGGCCGCTCTCCCCTCTCACTATAACAGAGCCAACAGTATCTCACAGAGCGGCCGCTCTCCCCTCTCACTATAACAGAGCCAACATTGATCTTACTGAGCGGCCGCTCTCCCCTCTCACTATAACAGAGCCAACATTGATCTTACTGAGCGGCCGCTCTCCCCTCTCACTATAACAGAGCCAACATTGATCTTACTGAGCGGCCGCTCTCCCCTCTCACTATAACAGAGCCAACAGTATCTCACAGAGCGGCCGCTCTCCCCTCTCACTATAACAGAGCCAACATTGATCTTACTGAGCGGCCGCTCTCCCCTCTCACTATAACAGAGCCAACAGTATCTCACAGAGCGGCCGCTCTCCCCTCTCACTATAACAGAGCCAACAGTATCTCACAGAGCGGCCGCTCTCCCCTCTCACTATAACAGAGCCAACATTGATCTTACTGAGCGGCCGCTCTCCCCTCTCACTATAACAGAGCCAACAGTATCTCACAGAGCGGCCGCTCTCCCCTCTCACTATAACAGAGCCAACAGTATCTCACAGAGCGGCCGCTCTCCCCTCTCACTATAACAGAGCCAACATTGATCTTACTGAGCGGCCGCTCTCCCCTCTCACTATAACAGAGCCAACAGTATCTCACAGAGCGGCCGCTCTCCCCTCTCACTATAACAGAGCCAACATTGATCTTACTGAGCGGCCGCTCTCCCCTCTCACTATAACAGAGCCAACATTGATCTTACTGAGCGGCCGCTCTCCCCTCTCACTATAACAGAGCCAACATTGATCTTACTGAGCGGCCGCTCTCCCCTCTCACTATAACAGAGCCAACAGTATCTCACAGAGCGGCCGCTCTCCCCTCTCACTATAACAGAGCCAACATTGATCTTACTGAGCGGCCGCTCTCCCCTCTCACTATAACAGAGCCAACAGTATCTCACAGAGCGGCCGCTCTCCCCTCTCACTATAACAGAGCCAACAGTATCTCACAGAGCGGCCGCTCTCCCCTCTCACTATAACAGAGCCAACAGTATCTCACAGAGCGGCCGCTCTCCCCTCTCACTATAACAGAGCCAACAGTATCTCACAGAGCGGCCGCTCTCCCCTCTCACTATAACAGAGCCAACATTGATCTTACTGAGCGGCCGCTCTCCCCTCTCACTATAACAGAGCCAACAGTATCTCACAGAGCGGCCGCTCTCCCCTCTCACTATAACAGAGCCAACAGTATCTCACAGAGCGGCCGCTCTCCCCTCTCACTATAACAGAGCCAACATTGATCTTACTGAGCGGCCGCTCTCCCCTCTCACTATAACAGAGCCAACATTGATCTTACTGAGCGGCCGCTCTCCCCTCTCACTATAACAGAGCCAACATTGATCTTACTGAGCGGCCGCTCTCCCCTCTCACTATAACAGAGCCAACAGTATCTCACAGAGCGGCCGCTCTCCCCTCTCACTATAACAGAGCCAACAGTATCTCACAGAGCGGCCGCTCTCCCCTCTCACTATAACAGAGCCAACAGTATCTCACAGAGCGGCCGCTCTCCCCTCTCACTATAACAGAGCCAACATTGATCTTACTGAGCGGCCGCTCTCCCCTCTCACTATAACAGAGCCAACATTGATCTTACTGAGCGGCCGCTCTCCCCTCTCACTATAACAGAGCCAACAGTATCTCACAGAGCGGCCGCTCTCCCCTCTCACTATAACAGAGCCAACAGTATCTCACAGAGCGGCCGCTCTCCCCTCTCACTATAACAGAGCCAACAGTATCTCACAGAGCGGCCGCTCTCCCCTCTCACTATAACAGAGCCAACAGTATCTCACAGAGCGGCCGCTCTCCCCTCTCACTATAACAGAGCCAACAGTATCTCACAGAGCGGCCGCTCTCCCCTCTCACTATAACAGAGCCAACATTGATCTTACTGAGCGGCCGCTCTCCCCTCTCACTATAACAGAGCCAACATTGATCTTACTGAGCGGCCGCTCTCCCCTCTCACTATAACAGAGCCAACATTGATCTCACAGAGCGGCCGCTCTCCCCTCTCACTATAACAGAGCCAACATTGATCTTACTGAGCGGCCGCTCTCCCCTCTCACTATAACAGAGCCAACATTGATCTTACTGAGCGGCCGCTCTCCCCTCTCACTATAACAGAGCCAACATTGATCTTACTGAGCGGCCGCTCTCCCCTCTCACTATAACAGAGCCAACATTGATCTTACTGAGCGGCCGCTCTCCCCTCTCACTATAACAGAGCCAACAGTATCTCACAGAGCGGCCGCTCTCCCCTCTCACTATAACAGAGCCAACATTGATCTTACTGAGCGGCCGCTCTCCCCTCTCACTATAACAGAGCCAACATTGATCTTACTGAGCGGCCGCTCTCCCCTCTCACTATAACAGAGCCAACATTGATCTTACTGAGCGGCCGCTCTCCCCTCTCACTATAACAGAGCCAACATTGATCTTACTGAGCGGCCGCTCTCCCCTCTCACTATAACAGAGCCAACATTGATCTTACTGAGCGGCCGCTCTCCCCTCTCACTATAACAGAGCCAACATTGATCTTACTGAGCGGCCGCTCTCCCCTCTCACTATAACAGAGCCAACATTGATCTTACTGAGCGGCCGCTCTCCCCTCTCACTATAACAGAGCCAACATTGATCTTACTGAGCGGCCGCTCTCCCCTCTCACTATAACAGAGCCAACAGTATCTCACAGAGCGGCCGCTCTCCCCTCTCACTATAACAGAGCCAACATTGATCTTACTGAGCGGCCGCTCTCCCCTCTCACTATAACAGAGCCAACATTGATCTTACTGAGCGGCCGCTCTCCCCTCTCACTATAACAGAGCCAACATTGATCTTACTGAGCGGCCGCTCTCCCCTCTCACTATAACAGAGCCAACAGTATCTCACAGAGCGGCCGCTCTCCCCTCTCACTATAACAGAGCCAACATTGATCTTACTGAGCGGCCGCTCTCCCCTCTCACTATAACAGAGCCAACATTGATCTTACTGAGCGGCCGCTCTCCCCTCTCACTATAACAGAGCCAACATTGATCTTACTGAGCGGCCGCTCTCCCCTCTCACTATAACAGAGCCAACATTGATCTTACTGAGCGGCCGCTCTCCCCTCTCACTATAACAGAGCCAACATTGATCTTACTGAGCGGCCGCTCTCCCCTCTCACTATAACAGAGCCAACATTGATCTTACTGAGCGGCCGCTCTCCCCTCTCACTATAACAGAGCCAACAGTATCTCACAGAGCGGCCGCTCTCCCCTCTCACTATAACAGAGCCAACATTGATCTTACTGAGCGGCCGCTCTCCCCTCTCACTATAACAGAGCCAACATTGATCTTACTGAGCGGCCGCTCTCCCCTCTCACTATAACAGAGCCAACATTGATCTTACTGAGCGGCCGCTCTCCCCTCTCACTATAACAGAGCCAACATTGATCTTACTGAGCGGCCGCTCTCCCCTCTCACTATAACAGAGCCAACATTGATCTTACTGAGCGGCCGCTCTCCCCTCTCACTATAACAGAGCCAACATTGATCTTACTGAGCGGCCGCTCTCCCCTCTCACTATAACAGAGCCAACATTGATCTTACTGAGCGGCCGCTCTCCCCTCTCACTATAACAGAGCCAACATTGATCTTACTGAGCGGCCGCTCTCCCCTCTCACTATAACAGAGCCAACATTGATCTTACTGAGCGGCCGCTCTCCCCTCTCACTATAACAGAGCCAACAGTATCTCACAGAGCGGCCGCTCTCCCCTCTCACTATAACAGAGCCAACATTGATCTTACTGAGCGGCCGCTCTCCCCTCTCACTATAACAGAGCCAACATTGATCTTACTGAGCGGCCGCTCTCCCCTCTCACTATAACAGAGCCAACATTGATCTTACTGAGCGGCCGCTCTCCCCTCTCACTATAACAGAGCCAACAGTATCTCACAGAGCGGCCGCTCTCCCCTCTCACTATAACAGAGCCAACATTGATCTTACTGAGCGGCCGCTCTCCCCTCTCACTATAACAGAGCCAACAGTATCTCACAGAGCGGCCGCTCTCCCCTCTCACTATAACAGAGCCAACATTGATCTTACTGAGCGGCCGCTCTCCCCTCTCACTATAACAGAGCCAACATTGATCTTACTGAGCGGCCGCTCTCCCCTCTCACTATAACAGAGCCAACATTGATCTTACTGAGCGGCCGCTCTCCCCTCTCACTATAACAGAGCCAACATTGATCTTACTGAGCGGCCGCTCTCCCCTCTCACTATAACAGAGCCAACATTGATCTTACTGAGCGGCCGCTCTCCCCTCTCACTATAACAGAGCCAACATTGATCTTACTGAGCGGCCGCTCTCCCCTCTCACTATAACAGAGCCAACATTGATCTTACTGAGCGGCCGCTCTCCCCTCTCACTATAACAGAGCCAACAGTATCTCACAGAGCGGCCGCTCTCCCCTCTCACTATAACAGAGCCAACATTGATCTCACAGAGCGGCCGCTCTCCCCTCTCACTATAACAGAGCCAACATTGATCTTACTGAGCGGCCGCTCTCCCCTCTCACTATAACAGAGCCAACATTGATCTTACTGAGCGGCCGCTCTCCCCTCTCACTATAACAGAGCCAACATTGATCTTACTGAGCGGCCGCTCTCCCCTCTCACTATAACAGAGCCAACATTGATCTTACTGAGCGGCCGCTCTCCCCTCTCACTATAACAGAGCCAACATTGATCTTACTGAGCGGCCGCTCTCCCCTCTCACTATAACAGAGCCAACATTGATCTTACTGAGCGGCCGCTCTCCCCTCTCACTATAACAGAGCCAACAGTATCTCACAGAGCGGCCGCTCTCCCCTCTCACTATAACAGAGCCAACAGTATCTCACAGAGCGGCCGCTCTCCCCTCTCACTATAACAGAGCCAACATTGATCTTACTGAGCGGCCGCTCTCCCCTCTCACTATAACAGAGCCAACAGTATCTCACAGAGCGGCCGCTCTCCCCTCTCACTATAACAGAGCCAACAGTATCTCACAGAGCGGCCGCTCTCCCCTCTCACTATAACAGAGCCAACATTGATCTTACTGAGCGGCCGCTCTCCCCTCTCACTATAACAGAGCCAACAGTATCTCACAGAGCGGCCGCTCTCCCCTCTCACTATAACAGAGCCAACATTGATCTTACTGAGCGGCCGCTCTCCCCTCTCACTATAACAGAGCCAACAGTATCTCACAGAGCGGCCGCTCTCCCCTCTCACTATAACAGAGCCAACAGTATCTCACAGAGCGGCCGCTCTCCCCTCTCACTATAACAGAGCCAACATTGATCTTACTGAGCGGCCGCTCTCCCCTCTCACTATAACAGAGCCAACAGTATCTCACAGAGCGGCCGCTCTCCCCTCTCACTATAACAGAGCCAACATTGATCTTACTGAGCGGCCGCTCTCCCCTCTCACTATAACAGAGCCAACATTGATCTTACTGAGCGGCCGCTCTCCCCTCTCACTATAACAGAGCCAACATTGATCTTACTGAGCGGCCGCTCTCCCCTCTCACTATAACAGAGCCAACATTGATCTTACTGAGCGGCCGCTCTCCCCTCTCACTATAACAGAGCCAACATTGATCTTACTGAGCGGCCGCTCTCCCCTCTCACTATAACAGAGCCAACATTGATCTTACTGAGCGGCCGCTCTCCCCTCTCACTATAACAGAGCCAACATTGATCTTACTGAGCGGCCGCTCTCCCCTCTCACTATAACAGAGCCAACAGTATCTCACAGAGCGGCCGCTCTCCCCTCTCACTATAACAGAGCCAACATTGATCTTACTGAGCGGCCGCTCTCCCCTCTCACTATAACAGAGCCAACATTGATCTTACTGAGCGGCCGCTCTCCCCTCTCACTATAACAGAGCCAACAGTATCTCACAGAGCGGCCGCTCTCCCCTCTCACTATAACAGAGCCAACATTGATCTTACTGAGCGGCCGCTCTCCCCTCTCACTATAACAGAGCCAACATTGATCTTACTGAGCGGCCGCTCTCCCCTCTCACTATAACAGAGCCAACAGTATCTCACAGAGCGGCCGCTCTCCCCTCTCACTATAACAGAGCCAACATTGATCTTACTGAGCGGCCGCTCTCCCCTCTCACTATAACAGAGCCAACATTGATCTTACTGAGCGGCCGCTCTCCCCTCTCACTATAACAGAGCCAACAGTATCTCACAGAGCGGCCGCTCTCCCCTCTCACTATAACAGAGCCAACATTGATCTTACTGAGCGGCCGCTCTCCCCTCTCACTATAACAGAGCCAACAGTATCTCACAGAGCGGCCGCTCTCCCCTCTCACTATAACAGAGCCAACAGTATCTCACAGAGCGGCCGCTCTCCCCTCTCACTATAACAGAGCCAACATTGATCTTACTGAGCGGCCGCTCTCCCCTCTCACTATAACAGAGCCAACATTGATCTTACTGAGCGGCCGCTCTCCCCTCTCACTATAACAGAGCCAACAGTATCTCACAGAGCGGCCGCTCTCCCCTCTCACTATAACAGAGCCAACAGTATCTCACAGAGCGGCCGCTCTCCCCTCTCACTATAACAGAGCCAACATTGATCTTACTGAGCGGCCGCTCTCCCCTCTCACTATAACAGAGCCAACATTGATCTTACTGAGCGGCCGCTCTCCCCTCTCACTATAACAGAGCCAACAGTATCTCACAGAGCGGCCGCTCTCCCCTCTCACTATAACAGAGCCAACATTGATCTTACTGAGCGGCCGCTCTCCCCTCTCACTATAACAGAGCCAACATTGATCTTACTGAGCGGCCGCTCTCCCCTCTCACTATAACAGAGCCAACATTGATCTTACTGAGCGGCCGCTCTCCCCTCTCACTATAACAGAGCCAACAGTATCTTACTGAGCGGCCGCTCTCCCCTCTCACTATAACAGAGCCAACAGTATCTCACAGAGCGGCCGCTCTCCCCTCTCACTATAACAGAGCCAACAGTATCTCACAGAGCGGCCGCTCTCCCCTCTCACTATAACAGAGCCAACATTGATCTTACTGAGCGGCCGCTCTCCCCTCTCACTATAACAGAGCCAACAGTATCTCACAGAGCGGCCGCTCTCCCCTCTCACTATAACAGAGCCAACAGTATCTCACAGAGCGGCCGCTCTCCCCTCTCACTATAACAGAGCCAACAGTATCTCACAGAGCGGCCGCTCTCCCCTCTCACTATAACAGAGCCAACAGTATCTCACAGAGCGGCCGCTCTCCCCTCTCACTATAACAGAGCCAACATTGATCTTACTGAGCGGCCGCTCTCCCCTCTCACTATAACAGAGCCAACATTGATCTTACTGAGCGGCCGCTCTCCCCTCTCACTATAACAGAGCCAACATTGATCTTACTGAGCGGCCGCTCTCCCCTCTCACTATAACAGAGCCAACAGTATCTCACAGAGCGGCCGCTCTCCCCTCTCACTATAACAGAGCCAACATTGATCTTACTGAGCGGCCGCTCTCCCCTCTCACTATAACAGAGCCAACATTGATCTTACTGAGCGGCCGCTCTCCCCTCTCACTATAACAGAGCCAACATTGATCTTACTGAGCGGCCGCTCTCCCCTCTCACTATAACAGAGCCAACAGTATCTCACAGAGCGGCCGCTCTCCCCTCTCACTATAACAGAGCCAACATTGATCTTACTGAGCGGCCGCTCTCCCCTCTCACTATAACAGAGCCAACAGTATCTCACAGAGCGGCCGCTCTCCCCTCTCACTATAACAGAGCCAACAGTATCTCACAGAGCGGCCGCTCTCCCCTCTCACTATAACAGAGCCAACAGTATCTCACAGAGCGGCCGCTCTCCCCTCTCACTATAACAGAGCCAACATTGATCTTACTGAGCGGCCGCTCTCCCCTCTCACTATAACAGAGCCAACAGTATCTCACAGAGCGGCCGCTCTCCCCTCTCACTATAACAGAGCCAACATTGATCTTACTGAGCGGCCGCTCTCCCCTCTCACTATAACAGAGCCAACATTGATCTTACTGAGCGGCCGCTCTCCCCTCTCACTATAACAGAGCCAACATTGATCTTACTGAGCGGCCGCTCTCCCCTCTCACTATAACAGAGCCAACAGTATCTCACAGAGCGGCCGCTCTCCCCTCTCACTATAACAGAGCCAACAGTATCTCACAGAGCGGCCGCTCTCCCCTCTCACTATAACAGAGCCAACATTGATCTTACTGAGCGGCCGCTCTCCCCTCTCACTATAACAGAGCCAACAGTATCTCACAGAGCGGCCGCTCTCCCCTCTCACTATAACAGAGCCAACATTGATCTAACTGAGCGGCCGCTCTCCCCTCTCACTATAACAGAGCCAACAGTATCTCACAGAGCGGCCGCTCTCCCCTCTCACTATAACAGAGCCAACAGTGATCTAACGGAGCGGCCGCCCTCCCCTCTTACTATTACAGAGCCAACAGTGATCTTACTGAGCGGCCGCTCTCCCCTCTCACTATAACAGAGCCAACATTGATCTTACTGAGCGGCCGCTCTCCCCTCTCACTATAACAGAGCCAACAGTATCTCACAGAGCGGCCGCTCTCCCCTCTCACTATAACAGAGCCAACAGTATCTCACAGAGCGGCCGCTCTCCCCTCTCACTATAACAGAGCCAACAATAATCACACAGAGCGGCCGCTCTCCCCTCTCACTATAACAGAGCCAACAATAATCTCACAGAGCGGCCGCTCTGCCCTCCCACTACACCTGTAATCAGTAAGAGGTGGAGGGCAGGAGTGCCGGTGGCTGACCTTCGTGTGTAGCGCCAATATCAGTAGGTGGAGCAGCAGCCTGGCTCTCGCCACCTCCCTCACCCGTCTCATCCATTATTTCTACGTAATTACTACTACTAACCAATTGTTATTACAATTACAGCTGCTACATAATGCTGCACTGGTGCTGTTACTCTTGCTCCTGACAGCCGTTGCCGCTTCTGTTTTCTTGCTGTTGATAACACACTGTTGCTTTTCTTATCTTCTTGTTAAAATTGGTAATTTCATTACCACTGTTGACGGTGTTGTTGCAAATGTTGTTATCATACCTTTCATTGTTGTAGTTTTTGTTGCTGTTAACATCTCTTTCTTGCCTGCTTTTGTTATTGCTTATGTTTTTGTTTCTACTGTTTCTTGTTGTTTTGTTACATCTGTTGTTGCTTGCTCTCCTGTTGTTACTGCTGATGCAGTTGTCATCAGTCTTATTGTAGACATTGTTGCTAATGTTACCTGCTACCCCTGACACTACTGCCGATATTGCTGTGTCACTATTGCTGTTCCACTTTCTGCTGTTGGTAAAATCATTGTTGATAATGTCTTTATCGTTCTTACTATTGCTACGCATTAGGATATTTTTCTGTTGTAATTTCTTCAATTCGTCTCTTCATTTATTTCCTTATCTATCTGTTTTATAGATTGGTATATTTCTAACTGATGTTTTCAGTCCCTCAATGTATTTTCTTCGCCAGCTGCTGTTGTAGGTGGTGGTGTTGCTGTTGTCCTCAGTACCGCAGCTGTTGCTAGCGCTGCTGTTCTTGTCTCCATTCACAGCTTTTACTCTTGATGATACTGCTGCTCCAGCTGGTGATGACACTGCCGCTTGCTCCTGCTGTTAATGTTACTGTTTCTGATGCTGCTGCAGTCGCCCTTATTGCTGCTAATACTGCTCCCGTTGTTCATGTTGTGGATAATGATAATGATGATGATGATCATCATCATTATCATCATCATCATCATCATCATCATCATGTTGGGCTACTGCCAATTTTGTGTTTCACGTTCTTTTACATTTTTTCTTTAATGATGAAGGCTCCAGTCACGGATAAAAGTTCACATCAAGACCAGGCCTTGATTGAAATAAATAGAGATGAATGACTGGATAAAAGAGATGGGGAGAAGTATTTACTAATGTTGGAGGAAGTGGAAGCCTGTCTTTTGAAAAGTGTCAGGTCATAGTTATTGAGGAAGACATGAATGGGTAGAGAGTTCCAAGCTTCGACGTATATGGAAAGTAATAGTTATCAGAACGACCTACTCTCGTGTTTCCAACCTCATACAATGGTCAAGTAAAGTGGTGGCTTTCCGAGTAGTGAGTCGTCTGGCTAATGACGGAGGCACGCAAGCAGCCAGCTCTCTGAATCAAAAACCAAAGAACAAGAGTAATATCTCTTGTAGGGGAAAAATGAACCAACATTGGGGCGTAGGGCAAGTGAGTCAAGTTCTGAGATTAGCTTTGAAGAACTGATAAGTCAGACCATTTTCGGCTCAACTCTGTAAGGATGTAGAGCTAGAACCATACCAGATATGAGAGCAGAACTCTACACAAGGACGGATCATTTTGCTATTTGATGGGAGCAACAGCTCGGAAGAAAAGAAATTTCATCATCTTAACAGAACTCCTAGTTTCCTAGAGGCAGCCTTGGCTATTTCTATATTTCCATAATATGCGTTTTCCAAGATAGTGTGCATGTTCCAGTAATACCAGGTATGTCCAATGAGTCAAGAGATGGAATTATAGATCCGTCAGAAGACAGGAAAGTTGTGAGGAATTCTCATTGGAGAGATGGACAACTGGTCTTGGAGGCATTAGACATAAGCAGATTTCGTCTGCGCCATTGAAATAGCCAATGCAAGTCTGAGTTTATTGAGGAAGTTGTGTCGAGACGAGATGCAGATCGAAAAAAAAGAGAAGAGAGCAGAGTTAAAGGTTGTGGAGGAATTCAGTGATGAGTCGTCAGCATATGAGTGTATTTAGTTATTCATATATGAAATTAAAATAATTGATAAAAGAAGAAAAATGCAAGGGACAGGACAGAACCTTGAGTGACGCCGCTGTTGATGGAGAATGTGGGAAAGGCTTCTTTGTCAACAAGTACTGAGAAAGATCGATCAGAGAGGAAGCTAGCCATTAGGGACCAAAGTGAGGGAGGGAAGATAGAAGAGGGGCAGCTTGGAGATGAAAGAGCAATGCCACATCCCGTCAAAAGCTTTAAATATATCAGTGACAACAGCATAAGATTCCCCAGTATCTTTCAGAGATGATGACCAAACATTAGTAAGATCGGAAGGCGACAACTTATATTCTTCCCCTTCCTTTCTTCTTCTTCTTCTTCTTCTTCTTCTTCTTCTTCTTCTTCTTCTTTTTCTTCTTCTTCATCACCATCATTATAATCTTCCTTTTCTTCTTTCTCCTGCCTTTTGCTTTCCTACTTTTGTTCTTGATGTCTGCTTCTCCTACTGTTGCTGCTGTTTCCTACCACCGTTGGTGTTGTCGTTGTTTCTCTCTATATCATGTTGCTGGTCTCACTGCTACTGGAGTGGTTTCTCTGATGATGATTGTGGTGGTGGTAGTGGTGATAATGGTGGTAGTAGTGGTGGTCATGATGATGATTCTGCCGTTGATGATCTAGCTGCCACTGCTACTACCACTTTTAGTGCCGCTTGATGCCGAGGGTACGGTCAGCTCCCATTCCATGATAATGTACCTTTTAGCCTTTTATTGCCGCTATTGTCGTTCTCCTGCTTCTGACATGCTTTTATTTGTTGTCACGGCTGTTGCTATAGTCGCTGCTGGCGCCAGCACAGCTGCATCTTCTTTTGTTACCATGTTTGACAGTG
Organism: Panulirus ornatus; assembly: GCF_036320965.1. Lineage (NCBI taxonomy): Eukaryota > Metazoa > Arthropoda > Malacostraca > Decapoda > Palinuridae > Panulirus > Panulirus ornatus. The sequence goes on along the minus strand of NC_092243.1, from coordinate 32,664,648 downwards.
ATATCGTTGATGTCATTGCAGCTGCTGTCCCTGCAGCTGTTAGGGATGTCGCTGCCTTAGTTTCTGATTCTCTATATCATGCTCTTATCACCAGCTGCGCTAGTTCCTTCATGACTGGCTTATTATAAGTAGAACAGCGATGGATCTCCAGCGTCGATGCAGTCAGTACATTTACCATTCTCATGAACGGGAAAATCAGTAACTAGAGGAAAAGGAACGAACAGAGAAAAGGCAGGCAGGACTTTACATCAAGATAGAAAAGCCAGGTGACAGTACCCAAGACGATCGTGGGAGACGAGTAAAGAAGGATTAATGCATTCCTTTCCTGTCTTTCACTCTCTCTTTCTCCCTTTGTCTTTTCATGAGGACGAAGATTTGTATATTATTGTTGGAATAGGCAAATACTACGAATTTTTGTGATCTTTTGATATTTAGGAATATTGAAATATTGTAATATTCTTCAATGTGCATTATATCAATGTGTGCTTCAGAATACTTAATTAAATTCTGATAGAAAATGACCGGGTTTTAGTTGAAAACCTCATTAGCAGCCTAGTTATTGTTTATTCAGTGAATGTTTTATCATATCTCTGGAAATGTTTTGATGTTGGTTAAGTTATCCATGTAATGGTTGATTTTGTTAAGTTAAACAATTTCGTATCATCTTTCCAGCACATGTTGGATGAGTGACGCCTTGTAATCTCTACATGACAACCTGCCTGTTACACGTAACGCTCCACAGTCAATCAACAAGCAGGATATGTGTGGGAGTTAGAGTTGGTTTCAGGGGAATCTACTTTCAAAGCATTCTGTCATTCAGATCATTTTTCTTTCACAGTTTTATTAGCGAAGATAATGCCTGAGATGGTACGGTTCTTGATCTTTAACAAGGGAGCGACTTTGTTTCAATAGGGATGCTCATTAAGTAGAAAGCATTACTCTTGGAGATCCTAGGCCGAATATGAGTGGTTAGAATCCGCATACATGTAAGAGTTATGTGAATGATTCTTGTATAGCTATCCCTGGAGAGAGTAGAGAAATGACACCTCCCACGTCATGTCTGCGTGTCGTAAAAGGTGACTAAAGAGGGCAGGTGCGGGGGGCTGAATACCCTCTTCTTGTACATGTATTTCTGAAAGTTGGAATAGAAGCCAAGAGAGGAGTGCTTATCTTTCTCGAGGGCTCAGGATGGATTGTCTTAATGTTTGTGGATGTAAACAAGATGAGAAGAAGGGAAAGGTAGGCAGTATGGCTGAGGAAAGAAACTTGGATGTTCTGGCTCTGAGGGAAACAAAGCTAAAAAGGAGATAGGAACAGTGATTAGGAATGTCTTTAGGATAAAGGTTAGGGTTAGTGTGAGGGTGAGAGCTAAGGAAGGGATGACACTGCTGCTGAAGCAGGAGTGGGAGTTTATAAGAAAAAGTGTAAGGTAGTGAGCCATGAAGGTGCTGGGAGGCATGAAGAATATGTAGAGAGGGAGAGAGAACGTTTTCTCAAAGAGCAAAAATGGGTATGTTAGAAGGAATAGTAGTTCCAACAATATTATATAATTGCAAGGCATGGGCTATAGATAGGGCTGTACGGAGGAGAGTGGATGTGTTGGAAATGAAATGTTTGAGGAAAATATGTGGTGTGAGGTGGCTTAATCCAATAAATAATGAAAAGGTAAGAGAGATGTGTGGTAATAAAAGGAATAAAAAGAAATTGTAGGTGAAAGGATAGAGTGAAAAAGATTTTGAGCGATCGGGGCCTAAACATGCAGGAGGGTGAGAGGCGTGCAAGGAGTAGAGTGAATTGGAACGGTATGGTATACCGGGGTCCAGCTGCTATCAATGGGCAGAACCAGGGCATGTGAAACGTCTGGGATAAACCACAGAAAGGTCTGTGAGGCTTGGATGTGGATAGGGAGTTGTGGTTTCGTTTCATTACATATGACAGCCAGAGACAGTGTAATCGAATGTGGCCTATTTGTCTGTTCACCTGGTAGCTACCTTAATGACGCAAGAGGTGTCGATGCTGTTTCCTGTGGGACGGGGTGGCGCTGGGAATGGATGCAGGGAAGCGAGTATGAATATGTACATGGATGTATATGTGTATGGCTGTGTACGTGTATGTATATGTATGAATATGTATATACGTACGAGTATGGGCGTTTACGTATAGATGTGCGTATATGAGTGGATGGGCCTTTCTTCGTCTGTTTCCTGGCGATACATTGCTGGCACTGGAAATGGCGATTAAGTGCTATGATAATGATGATAATATATATTTCTTTCATTCATTATACCTAATCGCCGTCTCCCGCGTTAGCGAGGTAGCGCAAGGAAACAGACGAGGGATGGCCCAACCCAACCACATGCACATATATGGAGGTAGAATGATGGGGTGAAAAAGATTTTGAGCGATCGGGGCCTGAACATACAGGAGGGTGAAAGTCGTGCAGAAAATAGAGTGAATTGGAATGATGTGGTATACTGGGGTCGACGTGCTGTCGATGGATTGCACTGGGGCATATGAAACGCCTGGGGTAAACCATGGAAAGGTCTGTGGGCCTGGATGTAGAAAGGGAGCTGTGGTTTCGGTGCATTACACGTGACTGCTAGAGACTGAATGTGGACGAATGTGGCCTTTTTTTGTCTTTTTCTGACGCTACTTTGCTGGAACAGTGGGGGTGAGGGGGATGCTATTTCATGTGTGTCGTGGTGGCGACGAGAATGAATGAAGGCAGCAAGTATGAATATGTACATATGTCTATATGTATATGTCTGTATGCGTATATCTATGTATACGTTGAAATATATATGTATGTATATGTGTGGGTATGGCATTTATGCATATACATATGTATGGGGAGAGTTGGACCATTCCTCGTCTGTTTCCTTGTACTACCTCACGGACGCGGGAGACGGCGATTAAGTATAAAAAAAAAATACATACATATACACACATATATATATATATATATATATATATATATATATATATATATATATATATATATATGGAAAAAGGTGAGAACAATGGAAGTAAGGGGAGTGGGGGAGGAATGGGATGTATTTAGGGAATCACTGATGGATTGCGCAAAAGATGCTTGTGGCATGAGAGGAGTGGGAGGTGGGTTGATTAGAAAGGGTAGTGAGTGGTGGGATGAAGAAGTAAGATTATTAGTGAAAGAGAAGAGAGAGGCATTTGGACGATTTTTGCAGGGAAAAAATGCAATTGAGTGGGAGGTGTATAAAAGAAAGAGACAGGAGGTCAAGAGAAAGGTGCAAGAGGTGAAAAAGAGGGCAAATGAGAGTTGGGGTGAGAGAGTATCATTAAATTTTAGGGAGAATAAAACGATGTTCTGGAAGGAGGTAAATAAAGTGCGTAAGACAAGGGAGCAAATGGGAACTTCAGTGAAGGGCGCAAATGGGGAGGTGATAACAAGTAGTGGTGATGTGAGAAGGAGATGGAGTGAGTATTTTGAAGGTTTGTTGAATGTGTTTGATGATAGAGTGGCAGATATAGGGTGTTTTGGTCGAGGTGGTGTGCAAAGTGAGAGGGTTAGGGAAAATGATTTGGTAAACAGAGAAGAGGTAGTAAAAGCTTTGCGGAAGATGAAAGCCGGCAAGGCAGCAGGTTTGGATGGTATTGCAGTGGAATTTATTAAAAAAGGGGGTGACTGTATTATTGACTGGTTGGTAAGGTTATTTAATGTATGTACGACTAATGGTGAGGTGCCTGAGGATTGGCAGAATGCGTGCATAGTGCCATTGTACAAAGGCAAAGGGGATAAGAGTGAGTGCTCAAATTACAGAGGTATAAGTTTGTTGAGTATTCCTGGTAAATTATATGGGAGGGTATTGATTGAGAGGGTGAAGGCATGTACAGAGCATCAGATTGGGGAAGAGCAGTGTGGTTTCAGAAGTGGTAGACGATGTGTGGATCAGGTGTTTGCTTTGAAGAATGTATGTGAGAAATACTTAGAAAAGCAAATGGATTTGTATGTAGCATTTATGGATCTGGAGAAGGCATATGACAGAGTTGATAGAGATGCTTTGTGGAAGGTATTAAGAATATATGGTGTGGGAGGCAAGTTGTTAGAAGCAGTGAAAAGTTTTTATCGAGGATGTAAGGCATGTGTACGGGTAGGAAGAGAGGAAAGTGATTGGTTCTCAGTGAATGTAGGTTTGCGGCAGGGGTGTGTGATGTCTCCATGGTTGTTTAATTTGTTTATGGATGGGGTTGTTAGGGAGGTGAATGCAAGAGTTTTGGAAAGAGGGGCAAGTATGAAGTCTGTTGGGGATGAGAGAGCTTGGGAAGTGAGTCAGTTGTTGTTCGCTGATGATACAGCGCTGGTGGCTGATTCATGTGAGAAACTGCAGAAGCTGGTGACTGAGTTTGGTAAAGTGTGTGAAAGAAGAAAGAAGAAAGTTAAGAGTAAATGTGAATAAGAGCAAGGTAATTAGGTACAGTAGGGTTGAGGGTCAAGTCAATTGGGAGGTAAGTTTGAATGGAGAAAAACTGGAGGAAGTAAAGTGTTTTAGATATCTGGGAGTGGATCTGGCAGCGGATGGAACCATGGAAGCGGAAGTGGAACATAGGGTGGGTGAGGGGACGAAAATCCTGGGAGCCTTGAAGAATGTGTGGAAGTCGAGAACATTATCTCGGAAAGCAAAAATGGGTATGTTTGAAGGAATATTGGTTCCAACAATGTTGTATGGCTGCGAGGCGTTGGCTAAGGATAGAGTTGTGCGCAGGAGGATGGATGTGCTGGAAATGAGATGTTTGAGGACAATGTGTGGTGTAAGGTGGTTTGATCGTGTAAGTAACGTAAGGGTAAGAGAGATGTGTGGAAATAAAAAGAGCGTAGTTGAGAGAGCAGAAGAGGGTGTTTTGAAATGGTTTGGGCACATGGAGAGAATGAGTGAGGAAAGATTGACCAAGAGGATATATGTGTCGGAGGTGGAGGGAACGAGGAGAAGTGGGAGACCAAATTGGAGGTGGAAAGATGGAGTGAAAAAGATTTTGTGTGATCGGGGCCTGAACATGAAGGAGGGTGAAAGGAGGGCAAGGAATAGAGTGAATTGGATCGATGTGGTATACCGGGGTTGACGTGCTGTCAGTGGATTGAATCAGGGCATGTGAAGCGTCTGGGGTAAACCATGGAAAGCTGTGTAGGTATGTATATTTGCGTGTGTGGACGTATGTATATACATGTGTATCGGGATGGGTTGGGCCATTTCTTTCGTGTGTTTCCTTGCGCTACCTCGCAAACGCGGGAGACAGCGACAAAGCAAAAGAAAAAAAAAAGTATATATATATATATATATATATATATATATATATATATATATATATATATATATATATATATATATATATATATATATATTTATTTATTTATTTTGCCTTGTCGCTGTCTCCCGCGTTTGCGAGGTAGCGCAAGGAAACAGACGAAAGAAATGGCGCAACCCACCCCATACACAATGTATATACATACACGTCCACACACGCAAATATACATACCTATACATCTCAATGTACACATATATATATACACACAGACACATACATATATACCCATGCACACAATTCACACTGTCTGCCTTTATTCATTCCCATCGCCACCTCGCCACACATGGAAATACCATCCCCCTCCCCCCTCAAATGTGCGAGGTAGCACTAGGAAAAGACAACAAAGGCCCCATTCGTACACACTCAGTCTCTTGCTGTCATGTAATAATGCACCGAAACCAAAGCTCCCTTTCCACATCCAGGCCTCACAGAATTTTCCATGGTTTGCCCCAGACGCTTTACATGCTCTGGTTCAATCCATTGACAACACGTCGACCCCGGTATACCACATCGTTCACATTTCACTCTATTCCTTGCACGCCTTTCACCCTCCTGCATGTTCAGGCCCCGATCACTCAAAATCTTTTTCACTCCATCTTTCCACTTCCAATTTGGTCTCCCACTTCTCTTCGTTCCCTCCACCTCTGAAACATATATCGTCTTGGTCAACCTTTCCTCACTCATTCTCTCCATGTGACCAAACCATTTCAAAACACCCTCTTCTGCTCTCTCAACCACACTCTTTTTATTTCCACACATCTCTCTTACCCTTACATTACTTACTCGATCAAACCACCTCACACCACATATTGTCCTCAAATATCTCATTTCCAGTACAGCCACCCTCCTGCGCACAACTCTATCCATAGCCCACGCCTCGCAACCATACAACATTGTTGGAACCACTATTCCTTCAAACATACCCAGTTTTGCTTTCCGAGATAATGTTCTCGACTTCCAAACATTCTTCAAGGCTCCCAGAATCTTCGCCCCCTCCCCCACCCTATGATTCACTTCCGCTTCCATGGTTACATCCACTGCCAGATCCACTACCAGATATCTAAAACACTTTACTTACTCCAGTTTTTTTCCATTAAAACGTACCTCCCAATTGACTTGACCTTCAACCCTACTGTACCTAATAACCTTGCTCTTATTCACATTTACTCTCAACTTTCTTCTTTCACACACTACCAAACTCAGTCACCAGCTTCTGCAGTTTCTCACATGAATCAACCACCAGCACTTTATCATCAGCGAACAACAACTGACTCACTTCCCAAGCTCTCTCATCCCCAACAGACTGCATACTTGCCCCTCTTTCCAAAACTCTTGCATTTACCTCCCTAACAACTCCATCCATAAACAAATTAAACAACCATGGAGACATGACACCCCTGCCGCAAACCTACATTCACTGAGAACCAATCACTTTCCTACACGTACACATGCCTTACATCCTCGATAAAAACTTTTCACTGCTTCTAACAACTTGCCTCCCACATCATATATTCTTAATACCTTCCACAGAGCATCTCTATCAACTCTATCATATGCCTTCTCCAGATCCATAACTGCTACATACAAATCCATTTGCTTTTCTAATCATTTCTCACATACATTCTTCAAAGAAAACACCTGATCCACACATCCTCTACCACTTCTGAAACCACACTGCTCTTCCCCAATCTGATGCTCTGTACATGATTTCATCCTCTCAATCAATACCCTCTCATATGATTTCCCAGGAATACTCAACAAACTTATACCTCTGTAATTTGAGCACTCACTCTTATCCCCATTGCCTTTGTACAATGGCACTATGCAAGCATTCCACCAATCCTCAGGCACCTCACCATGAATCATACATACATTAAATAACCTTACCAACAAGTCAACAATACAGTCACCCCCTTTTTTTAATAAATTCCACTGCAATACCATCCAAACCTGTTGCCTTGCCGGCTTTCATCTTCCGTAAAGCTTTTACTACCTCTTCTCTGTTTACCAAATCATTTTCCCTAACTCTCTCACTTTGCACACCACCTCGACCAATACACCCTATATATGCCACTCTATCATCAAACACATTCAACAAACCTTCAAAATACTCACTCCATCTCCTTCTCACATCACCACCACTTGTTATTACCTCCCCATTAACCCCCTTCACTGAAGTTCCCATTTGCTCCCTTGTCTTACGCACTTTATCTACCTTCTTCCAAAACATCTTTTTCTTCTCCGTAAAATTTAATGATACTCTCTCACCCCAACTCTCATTTGCCCTCTTTTTCACCTTTTGCACCTTTCTCTTGACTTCCTGCCTCTTTCTTTCATACATCTCCCACTCATTTGCATTTTTTCCCTTCAAAAATCGTCCAAATGCCTCTCTTTTCTCTCTCACTAATAATCTTACTTCTTCATCCCACCACTCACTACCCTTTCTAATCAACCCACCTCCCACGCTTCTCATGCCACAAGCATCTTTTGCGCAAGCCTTCACTGCTTCCCTAAATACATCCCATTCCTCCCCCACTCCCCTTACCTTCTTTGTTCTTACCTTTTTCCATTCTGTACTCAGTCTCTCCTGGTACTTCCTCACACAAGTCTCCTTCCCAAGCTCACTTACTCTCACCACTCTCTTCACCCCAACATTCTCTCTTCTTTTCTGAAAACGTCTACAAATATTCACCGTCGCCTTCACAAGATAATGATCAGACATCCCTCCAGTTGCACCTCTCAGCACATTAACATCCAAAAGTCTCTCTTTCGCGCGCCTATCAATTAACACATAATCCAATAACGCTTTCTGGCCATCTCTCCTACTTACATGCGTATACTTATGTATATCTCGCTTTTCAAACAGGTATTCCCAATCACCAGTCCTTTTTCAGCACATAAATCTACAAGCTCTTCACCATTTCCATTTACAACACTGAACACCCCACTTATACCAATTATTCCCTCAACTGCCACATTACTCACCTTTGCAATCAAATCACCCATTACTATAATCCGGTCTTGTGCATCAAAACCACTAACACACTCATTCAGCTGCTCCCAAAACACTTGCCTCTCATGATCTTTCTTCTCACGCCCAGGTGCATATGCATCAATAATCACCCATCTCTCTCCATCAACTTTCAGTTTTACCCATATCAATCTAGAATTTACTTTCTCACATTCTATCACATACTCCCACAACTCCTGTTTCAGTAGTAGTGCTACTCCTTCCCTTGCTCTTGTCCTCTCACTAACCCCTGACTTTACTCCTAAGACATTCCCAAACCACTTTTCCCCTTTACCCTTGAGCTTCGTTGCACTCAGAGCCAAAACATCCAGGTTCCTTTCCTCAAACATACTACCTATCTCTCATCTATTCTCAACTTGGTTACATGAACACACATTTAGACACCCCAATCTGATCCTTCGAGGAAGGTGAGCACTCCCCGCATGACTCATTCTTCTGTTTCCCCTTTTAGAAAGTTAAAATAAAAGAAGGGGAGGGTTTCTGGCCCCTTACTTATATTATCTTATATATATATATATATATATATATATATATATATATATATATATATATATATATATATATATATATATATATATATATGCTGATAAGTATGACCTTTCTGAATTTACTATCTAATTTCTGTACCTGACCTCAGGGTATAATTAAACGAAAGTGCACTCCGGACTTATATATTTCATTTTTCCCGTAGTTATCATCGAATACTAGATCACGTGCATCACACACACAGACACACACACACACACACACTTATATATATATATATATATATGTATATATTGGAAAGGATCACAATTTTGCGCGTGATCAAGATATTCCCTTGAGTCCACGGGGAAAATGAAACACGATAAGTTCCCAAAGGAACTTTCGTGTAATAATCACATCTTCAGGGGAGACACAAGAGAGAAATATAACAATCAGTTGATATACATCGAAGAGACGAAGCTAGGACGCCATTTGGTAAGCATGATGAAAAAGGACTGGTGATTGGGAATACCTGGTTTAAAAATGGAGATATACATTGTAAGTAGGAGATATGGCGAGAGAGCGTTATTAGATTATGTGTTAATTGATAGGCGCGAGAAAGAGAGACTTTTGGATGTTAATTTGCTGAGAGTTGCAACTGGAGGGATGTCTCATCATTATCATGTGAAGGCGAAGGTGAAGTTTTGTAGAAGTTTTCAGAAAAGAAGAGAAAATGTTGGGGTGAAGAGGGTGGTGAGAGTAAGTGAGCTTGGGAAGGAGACTTGTGTGAGGAAGTACCGAGAGAGACTGAGTACAGAATGGAAAAAGGTGAGAACAAAGGAGATAAGGGGAGTGGGGAGGAATGGGATGTATTTAGGGAAGCAGTGATGGCTTGCGCAAAAGATGCTTGTGGCATGAGAAGCGTGGGAGGTGGGCAGATTAGAAAAGGTAGTGAGTGGTGTAATGAAAAAGTAAGATTATTATTGAAAGAGAGGAGAGATACATTTGGACGAGTTTTGCAGGGAAATAGTGCAAATACTGGGATATGTATAATAGAAAGAGGCAGGTCAAGAGAAGGGTGCAAAAGGTGACAAAGAGGGCAAATGAGAGTTGGGGTGAGAGAGAACCATTATATATATATATATATATATATATATATATATATATATATATATATATATATATATATATATATATATATATATATATATATATATATATATATATATTCTTTTTTTTTTTTTTTTTGCTTTGTCGCTGTCTCCCGCGTTTGCGAGGTAGCGCAAGGAAACAGACGAAAGAAATGGCCCAACCCACCCCCATACACATGTATATACATACGTCCACACACGCAAATATACATACCTATACAGCTTTCCATGGTTTACCCCAGACGCTTAACATGCCTTGATTCAATCCACTGACAGCACGTCAACCCCGGTATACCACATCGCTCCAATTCACTCTATTCCTTGCCCTCCTTTCACCCTCCTGCATGTTCAGGCCCCGATCACACAAAATCTTTTTCACTCCATCTTTCCACCTCCAATTTGGTCTCCCTCTTCTCCTCGTTCCCTCCACCTCCGACACATATATCCTCTTGGTCAATCTTTCCTCACTCATTCTCTCCATGTGCCCAAACCATTTCAAAACACCCTCTTCTGCTCTCTCAACCACGCTCTTTTTATTTCCACACATCTCTCTTACCCTTCTGTTACTTACTCGATCAAACCACCTCACACCACACATTGTCCTCAAACATCTCATTTCCAGCACATCCATCCTCCTGCGCACAACTCTATCCATAGCCCACGCCTCGCAACCATACAACATTGTTGGAACCACTATTCCTTCAAACATACCCATTTTTGCTTTCCGAGATAATGTTCTCGACTTCCACACATTCTTCAAGGCTCCCAGAATTTTCGCCCCCTCCCCCACCCTATGATCCACTTCCGCTTCCATGGTTCCATCCGCTGCCAGATCCACTCCCAGATATCTAAAACACTTCACTTCCTCCAGTTTTTCTCCATTCAAACTCACCTCCCAATTGACTTGACCCTCAACCCTACTGTACCTAATAACCTTGCTCTTATTCACATTTACTCTTAACTTTCTTCTGTCACACACTTTACCAAACTCAGTCACCAGCTTCTGCAGTTTCTCACATGAATCAGCCACCAGCGCTGTATCATCAGCGAACAACAACTGACTCACTTCCCAAGCTCTCTCATCCACAACAGACTTCATACTTGCCCCTCTTTCCAAAACTCTCGCATTCACCTCCCTAACAACCCCATCCATAAACAAATTAAACAACCATGGAGACATCACACACCCCTGCCGCAAACCTACATTCACTGAGAACCAATCACTTTCCTCTCTTCCTACACGTACACATGCCTTACATCCTCGATAAAAACTTTTCACTGCTTCTAACAACTTGCCTCCCACACCATATATTCTTAATACCTTCCACAGAGCATCTCTATCAACTCTATCATATGCCTTCTCCAGATCCATAAATGCTACATACAAATCCATTTGCTTTTCTAAGTATTTCTCACATACAGTCTTCAAAGCAAACACCTGATCCACACATCGTCTACCATTTCTGAAACCACACTGCTCTTCCCCAATCTGATGCTCTGTACATGCTTCACCCTCTCAATCAATACCCTCCCATATAATTTACCAGGAATACTCAACAAACTTATACCTCTGTAATTTGAGCACTCACTCTTATCCCCTTTGCCTTTGTACAATGGCACTATGCAAGCATTCCGCCAATCCTCAGGCACCTCACCATGAGTCATACATACATTAAATAACCTTACCAACCAGTCAACAATACAGTCACCCCCTTTTTTAATAAATTCCACTGCAATACCATCCAAACCTGCTGCCTTCCCGGCTTTCATCTTCCGCAAAGCTTTTACTACCTCTTCTCTGTTTACCAAATCATTTTCCCTAACCCTCTCACTTTGCACACAATCTCGACCAATACACCCTATATATGCCACTCTATCATCAAACACATTCAACAAACCTTCAAAATACTCACTCCATCTCCTTCTCACATCACCACCACTTGTTATCACCTCCCCATTAACCCCCTTCACTGAAGTTCCCATTTGCTCCCATGTCTTACGCACTTTATCTACCTTCTTCCAAAACATCTTTTTCTTCTCCGTAAAATTTAATGATACTCTCTCACCCCAACTCTCATTTGCCCTCTTTTTCACCTCTTGCACCTTTCTCTTGACTTCCTGCCTCTTTCTTTCATACATCTCCCACTCATTTGCATTTTTTCCCTGCAAAAATCGTCCAAATGCCTCTCTTTTCTCTCTCACTAATAATCTTACTTCTTCATCCCACCACTCACTACCCTTTCTCATCAACCCACCTCCCACGCTTCTCATGCCACAAGCATCTTTTGCGCAAGCCATCACTGCTTCCCTAAATACATCCCATTCCTCCCCCACTCCCCTTACCTTCTTTGTTCTTACCTTTTTCCATTCTGTATTCAGTCTCTCCTGGTACTTCCTCACACAAGTCTCCTTCCCAAGCTCACTTACTCTCACCACTCTCTTCACCCCAACATTCTCTCTTCTTTTCTGAAAACGTCTACAAATATTCGCCGTCGCCTTCACAAGATAATGATCAGACATCCCTCCAGTTGCACCTCTCAGCACATTAACATCCAAAAGTCTCTCTTTCGCGCGCCTATCAATTAACACGTAATCCAATAACGCTTTCTGGCCATCTCTCCTACTTACATACGTATACTTATGTATATCTCGCTTTTCAAACAGGTATTCCCAATCACCAGTCCTTTTTCAGCACATAAATCTACAAGCTCTTCACCATTTCCATTTACAACACTGAACACCCCATTTATACCAATTATTCCCTCAACTGCCACATTACTCACCTTTGCAATCAAATCACCCATTACTATAACCCGGTCTTGTGCATCAAAAGCACTAACACACTCATTCAGCAGCTCCCAAAACACTTGCCTCTCATGATCTTTCTTCTCACGCCCAGGTGCATATGCATCAATAATCACCCATCTCTCTCCATCAACTTTCAGTTTTACCCATATCAATCTAGAATTTACTTTCTCACACTCTATCACATACTCCCACAACTCCTGTTTCAGGAGTAGTGCTACTCCTTCCCTTGCTCTTGTCCTCTCACTGACCCCTGACTTTACTCCCAAGACATTCCCAAACCACTTTTCCCCTTTACCCTTGAGCTTCGTTTCACTCAGAGCCAAAACATCCAGGTTCCTTTCCTCAAACATACTACCTATCTCTCATCTATTCTCATCTTGGTTACATGAACACACATATAGACACCCCAATCTGATCCTTCGAGGAAGGTGAGCACTCCCCGCATGACTCATTCTTCTGTTTCCCCTTTTAGAAAGTTAAAATACAAGGAGGGGAGGGTTTCTGGCCCCTTACTTATCTTATATATATATATATATATATATATATATATATATATATATATATATATATATATATATATATATATATATATATATATATATATATATGCTGATAAGTATGACCTTTCTGAATTTACTATCTAATTTCTGTACCTGACCTCAGGGTATAATTAAACGAAAGTGCACTCCGGACTTATCATATTTCATTTTTCCCGTAGTTATCATCGAATACTAGATCACGTGCATCACACACACAGACACACACACACACACACACACACACACATATATGTTTGTTGAGTATTCCTGGTAAATTATATGGGAGGGTATTGATTGAGAGGGTGAAGGCATGTACAGAGCATCAGATTGGGGAAGAGCAGTGCGGTTTCAGAAGTGGTAGAGGATGTGTGGATCAGGTGTTTGCTTTGAAGAATGTATGTGAGAAATACTTAGAAAAGCAAATGGATTTGTATGTAGCATTTATGGATCTGGAGAAGGCATATGATAGAGTTGATAGAGATGCTCTGTGGAAGGTATTAAGAATATATGGTGTGGGAGGCAAGTTGTTAGAAGCAGTGAAAAGTTTTTATCGAGGATGTAAGGCATGTGTACGTGTAGGAAGAGAGGAAAGTGATTGGTTCTCAGTGAATGTAGGTTTGCGGCAGGGGTGTGTGATGTCTCCATGGTTGTTTAATTTGTTTATGGATGGGGTTGTTAGGGAGGTAAATGCAAGAGTTTTGGAAAGAGGGGCAAGTATGAAGTCTGTTGGGGATGAGAGAGCTTGGGAAGTGAGTCAGTTGTTGTTCGCTGATGATACAGCGCTGGTGGCTGATTCATGTGAGAAACTGCAGAAGCTGGTGACTGAGTTTGGTAAAGTGTGTGGAAGAAGAAAGTTAAGAGTAAATGTGAATAAGAGCAAGGTTATTAGGTACAGTAGGGTTGAGGGTCAAGTCAATTGGGAGGTGAGTTTGAATGGAGAAAAACTGGAGGAAGTGAAGTGTTTTAGATATCTGGGAGTGGATCTGTCAGCGGATGGAACCATGGAAGCGGAAGTGGATCATAGGGTGGGGGAGGGGGCGAAAATTTTGGGAGCCTTGAAAAATGTGTGGAAGTCGAGAACATTATCTCGGAAAGCAAAAATGGGTATGTTTGAAGGAATAGTGGTTCCAACAATGTTGTATGGTTGCGAGGCGTGGGCTATGGATAGAGTTGTGCGCAGGAGGATGGACGTGCTGGAAATGAGATGTTTGAGGAAAATGTGTGGTGTGAGGTGGTTTGATCGAGTAAGTAACGTAAGGGTAAGAGAGATGTGTGGAAATAAAAAGAGCGTGGTTGAGAGAGCAGAAGAGGGTGTTTTGAAATGGTTTGGGCACATGGAGAGAATGAGTGAGGAAAGATTGACCAAGAGGATATATGTGTCGGAGGTGGAGGGAACGAGGATAAGAGGGAGACCAAATTGAGGTGGAAAGATGGAGTGAAAAATATTTTGTGTGATCGGGGCCTGAACATGCAGGAGGGTGAAAGGAGGGCAAGGAATAGAGTGAATTGGAGCGATGTGGTATACAGGGGTTGACGTGCTGTCAGTGGATTGAATCAAGGCATGTGAAGCTTCTGGGGTAAACCATGGAAAGCTGTGTAGGTATGTATATTTGCGTGTGAGGACGTGTGTATGTACATGTGTATGGGGGGGGGGTTGGGCCATTTCTTTCGTCTGTTTCCTTGCGCTACCTCGCAAACGCGGGAGACAGCGACAAAGTATAAAAAAAAAAAAAAAAAAATATATATATATATATATATATATATATATATATATATATATATATATATATATATATATATAAATGTATATATTGGAAAAGATCACAATTTTGCGCGTGATCAAGATATTCCCTTGAGTCCACGGGGAAAATGAAACACGATAAGTTCCCAAAGGAACTTTCGTGTAATAATCACATCTTCAGGGGAGACAGAAGAGAGAAATATAACAATCAGTTGATATACATCGAAGAGACAAAGCTAGGACGCCATTTGGTAAACATGATGAAAAAGGACTGGTGATTGGGAATCCCTGGTTTAAAAATGGAGATATACATTGTAAGTAGGAGATATGGCGAGAGAGCGTTATTAGATTATGTGTTAATTGATAGGCGCGGGAAAGAGAGACTTTTGGATGTTAATTTGCTGAGAGTTGCAACTGGAGGGATGTCTGATCATTATCATGTGAAGGCGAAGGTGAAGTTTTGTAGAAGTTTTCAGAAAAGAAGAGAAAATGTTGGGGTGAAGAGGGTGGTGAGAGTAAGAGAGCTTGGGAAGGAGACTTGTGTGAGGAAGTACTGAGAGAGACTGACTGCAGAATGGAAAAAGGGGAGGAGAAAGGACGTAAGGGGAGTTGGGAAGGAATGGGATGTATTTAGGGAAGCAGCGATGGTTGGCGCAAAAGATGCTTGTGGTATGAGAAGCATGGGAGGTGGACAGATTAGAAAAGGTAGTGAGTGGTGTAATGAAGAAGTAAGATTATTAATGAAAGAGAGGAGAGATACATTTGGACGAGTTTTGCAGGGAAATAGTGCAAATAACTGGGATATGTATAATAGAAAGAGGTAGGTCAAGAGAAGGGTGCAAAAGGTGACAAAGAGGGCAAATGAGAGTTGGGGTGAGAGAGAACCATTATATATATATATATATATATATATATATATATATATATATATATATATTTTTTTTTTTTTTTTTTTTTTTTTTTATACTTTGTCGCTGTCTCCCGCGTTTGCGAGGTAGCGCAAGGAAACAGACGAAAGAAATGGCCCAACCACCCCCCCCCCATACACATGTACATACACACGTCCACACACGCAAATATACATACCTACACAGCTTTCCATGGTTTACCCCAGACGCTTCACATGCCTTGATTCAATCCACTGACAGCACGTCAACCCCTGTATACCACATGGCTCCAATTCACTCTATTCCTTGCCCTCCTTTCACCCTCCTGCATGTTCAGGCCCCGATCACACAAAATCTTTTTCACTCCATCTTTCCACCTCCAATTTGGTCTCCCTCTTCTCCTCGTTCCCTCCACCTCCGACACATATATCCTCTTGGTCAATCTTTCCTCACTCATTCTCTCCATGTGCCCAAACCATTTCAAAACACCCTCTTCTGCTCTCTCAACCACGCTCTTTTTATTTCCACACATCTCTCTTACCCTTACGTTACTTACTCGATCAAACCACCTCACACCACACATTGTCCTCAAACATCTCATTTCCAGCACATCCATCCTCCTGCGCACATCTCTATCCATAGCCCACGCCTCGCAACCATACAACATTGTTGGAACCACTATTCCTTCAAACATACCCATTTTTGCTTTCCGAGATAATGTTCTCGACTTCCACACATTTTTCAAGGCTCCCAAAATTTTCGCCCCCTCCCCCACCCTATGATCCACTTCCGCTTCCATGGTTCCATCCGCTGACAGATCCACTCCCAGATATCTAAAACACTTCACTTCCTCCAGTTTTTCTCCATTCAAACTCACCTCCCAATTGACTTGACCCTCACCCCTACTGTACCTAATAACCTTGCTCTTATTCCCATTTACTCTTAACTTTCTTCTTCCACACACTTTACCAAACTCAGTCACCAGCTTCTGCAGTTTCTCACATGAATCAGCCACCAGTGCTGTATCATCAGCGAACAACAACTGACTCACTTCCCAAGCTCTCTCATCCCCAACAGACTTCATACTTGCCCCTCTTTCCAGGACTCTTGCATTTACCTCCCTAACAACCCCATCCATAAACAAATTAAACAACCATGGAGACATCACACACCCCTGCCGCAAACCTACATTCACTGAGAACCAATCACTTTCCTCTCTTCCTGCACGTACACATGCCTTACATCCTCGATAAAAACTTTTCACTGCTTCTAACAACTTGCCTCCCACACCATATATTCTTAATACCTTCCACAGAGCATCTCTATCAACTCTATCATATGCCTTCTCCAGATCCATAAATGCTACATACAAATCCATTTGCTTTTCTAAGTATTTCTCACATACATTCTTCAAAGCAAACACCTGATCCACACATCCTCTACCACTTCTGAAACCGCACTGCTCTTCCCCAATCTGATGCTCTGTACATGCCTTCACCCTCTCAATCAATACCCTCCCATATAATTTACCAGGAATACTCAACAAACTTATACCTCTGTAATTTGAGCACTCACTCTTATCCCCTTTGCCTTTGTACAATGGCACTATGCACGCATTCCGCCAATCCTCAGGCACCTCACCATGAGTCATACATACATTAAATAACCTTACCAACCAGTCAACAATACAGTCACCCCCTTTTTTAATAAATTCCACTGCAATACCATCCAAACCTGCTGCCTTGCCGGCTTTCATCTTCCGCAAAGCTTTTACTACCTCTTCTCTGTTTACCAAATCATTTTCCCTAACCCTCTCACTTTGCACACCACCTCGACCAAAACACCCTATATCTGCCACTCTGTCATCAGACACATTCAACAAACCTTCAAAATACTCATTCCATCTCCTTCTCACATCACCGCTACTTGTTATCACCTCCCCATTTACGCCCTTCACTGAAGTTCCCATTTGCTCCCTTGTCTTACGCACCCTATTTACCTCCTTCCAGAACATCTTTTTATTCTCCCTAAAATTTACTGATAGTCTCTCACCCCAACTCTCATTTGCCCTTTTTTTCACCTCTTGCACCTTTCTCTTGACCTCCTGTCTCTTTCTTTTATACTTCTCCCACTCAATTGCATTTTTTCCCTGCAAAAATCGTCCAAATGCCTCTCTCTTCTCTTTCACTAATACTCTTACTTCTTCATCCCACCACTCACTACCCTTTCTAAACAGCCCACCTCCCACTCTTCTCATGCCACAAGCATCTTTTGCGCAATCCATCACTGATTCCCTAAATACATCCCATTCCTCCCCCACTCCCCTTACTTCCATTGTTCTCACCTTTTTCCATTCTGTACTCAGTCTCTCCTGGTACTTCCCCACACAGGTCTCCTTCCCAAGCTCACTTACTCTCACCACCTTCTTCACCCCAACATTCACTCCTCTTTTCTGAAAACCCATACTAATCTTCACCTTAGCCTCCACAAGATAATGATCAGACATCCCTCCAGTTGCACCTCTCAGCACATTAACATCCAAAAGTCTCTCTTTCGCACGCCTGTCAATTAACACGTAATCCAATAACGCTCTCTGGCCATCTCTCCTACTTCCATAAGTATACTTATGTATATCTCGCTTTTTAAACCAGGTATTCCCAATCATCAGTCCTTTTTCAGCACATAAATCTACAAGCTCTTCACCATTTCCATTTACAACACTGAACACCCCATGCATACCCATTATTCCCTCAACTGCCACATTACTCACCTTTGCATTCAAATCACCCATCACTATAACCCGGTCTCGTGCATCAAAACCGCTAACACACTCATTCAGCTGCTCCCAAAACACTTGCCTCTCATGATCTTTCTTCTCATGCCCAGGTGCATATGCACCAATAATCACCCACCTCTCTCCATCAACTTTCAATTTTACCCATATTAATCGAGAATTTACTTTCTTACATTCTATCACATACTCCCACAACTCCTGTTTCAGGAGTATTGCTACTCCTTCCCTTGCTCTTGTCCTCTCACTAACCCCTGACTTCACTCCCCAGACATTTCCAAACCACTCTTCCCCTTTACCCTTGAGCTTCGTTTCACTCAGAGCCAAAACATCCAGGTTCCTTTCCTCAAACATACTACCTATCTCTCCTTTTTTCACATCTTGGTTACATCCACACACATTTAGGCACCCCACTCTGAGCCTTCGAGGAGGATGCTCACTCCCCGCGTGACTCCTTCTTCTGCTTCCCATTTTAGAATATATATATATATATATATTTTTGTTTTGTCGCTGTCTCCCGCGTTTGCGAGGTAGCGCAAGGAAACAGACGAAAGAAATGGCCCAACCCACCCCCATACACATGTATATACATACGTCCACACACGCAAATATACATACCTATACAGCTTTCCATGGTTTACCCCAGACGCTTCACATGCCTTGATTCAATCCACTGACAGCACGTCAACCCCAGTATACCACATCGCTCCAATTCACTCTATTCCTTGCCCTCCTTTCACCCTCCTGCATGTTCAGGCCCCGATCACACAAAATATTTTTCACTCCATCTTTCCACCTCCAATTTGGTCTCCCTCTTCTCCTCGTTCCCTCCACCTCCGACACATATATCCCCTTGGTCAATATTTCCTCACTTATTCTCTCCATGTGCCCAAACCATTTCAAAACACCCTCTTCTGCTCTCTCAACCACGCTCTTTTTATTTCCACACATCTCTCTTACCCTTACGTTACTTACTCGATCAAACCACCTCACACCACACATTGTCCTCAAACATCTCATTTCCAGCACATCCATCCTCCTGCGCACAACTCTATCCATAGCCCACGCCTCGCAACCATACAACATTGTTGGAACCACTATTCCTTCAAACATACCCATTTTTGCTTTCCGAGATAATGTTCTCGACTTCCACACATTCTTCAAGGCTCCCAGAATTTTCGCCCCCTCCCCCACCCTATGATCCACTTCCGCTTCCATGGTTCCATCCGCTGCCAGATCCACTCCCAGATATCTAAAACACTTCACTTCCTCCAGTTTTTCTCCATTCAAACTCACCTCCCAATTGACTTGACCCTCAACCCTACTGTACCTAATAACCTTGCTCTTATTCACATTTACTCTTAACTTTCTTCTTTCACACACTTTACCAAACTCAGTCACCAGCTTCTGCAGTTTCTCACATGAATCCGCCACCAGCGCTGTATCATCAGCGAACAACAACTGACTCACTTCCCAAGCTCTCTCATCCACAACAGACTTCATACTTGCCCCTCTTTCCAAAACTCTTGCATTCACCTCCCTAACAACCCCATCCATAAACAAATTAAACAACCATGGAGACATCACACACCCCTGCCGCAAACCTACACTCACTGAGAACCAATCACTTTCCTCTCTTCCTACACGTACACATGCCTTACATCCTCGATAAAAACTTTTCACTGCTTCTAACAACTTGCCTCCCACACCATATATTCTTAATACCTTCCACAGAGCATCTCTATCAACTCTATCATATGCCTTCTCCAGATCCATAAATGCTACATACAAACCCATTTGCTTTTCTAAGTATTTCTCACATACATTCTTCAAAGCAAACACCTGATCCACACATCCTCTACCACTTCTGAAACCACACTGCTCTTCCCCAATCTGATGCTCTGTACATGCCTTCACCCTCTCAATCAATACCCTCCCATATAATTTACCAGGAATACTCAACAAACTTATACCTCTGTAATTTGAGCACTCACTCTTATCCCCTTTGCCTTTGTACAATGGCACTATGCACGCATTCCGCCAATCCTCAGGCACCTCACCATTAGTCATACATACATTACATAACCTTACCAACCAGTCAACAATACAGTCACCCCCTTTTTTAATAAATTCCACTGCAATACCATCCAAACCTGCTGCCTTGCCGGCTTTCATCTTCCGCAAAGCTTTTACTACCTCTTCTCTGTTTACCAAATCATTTTCCCTAACCCTCTCACTTTGCACACCACCTCGACCAAAACACCCTATATCTGCCACTCTATCATCAAACACATTCAACAAACCTTCAAAATACTCACTCCATCTCCTTCTCACATCACCACTATTTGTTATCACCTCCCCATTTGCGCCCTTCACTGAAGTTCCCATTTGCTCCCTTGTCTTACGCACTTTATTTACCTCCTTCCAGAACATCTTTTTATTCTCCCTAAAATTTAATGATACTCTCTCACCCCAACTCTCATTTGCCCTTTTTTTTTCACCTCTTGCACCTTTCTCTTGACCTCCTGTCTCTTTCTTTTATACATCTCCCACCCAATTGCATTTTTTCCCTGCAAAAATCGTCCAAATGCCTCTCTCTTCTCTTTCACTAATACTCTTACTTCTTCATCCCACCACTCACTACCCTTTCTAATCAACCCACCTCCCACTCTTCTCATGCCACAAGCATCTCTTGCGCAATCCATCAGTGATTCCCTAAATACATCCCATTCCTCCCCCACTCCCCTTGCTTCCATTGTTCCCACCTTTTTCCATTCTGTACTCAGTCTCTCCTGGTACTTCCTCACACAAGTCTCCTTCCCAAGCTCACTTACTCTCTCCACCCTCTTAAAACCCATACAAATCTTCACCTTAGCCTCCACAAGATAATGATCAGACATCCCTCCAGTTACAACTCTCAGCAAATTACTCCTCGAAGGCTGAGATTGGGGTGCCTAAATGTGTGTGGATGTAACCAAGATGTGAAAAAAGGAGAGATAGGTAGTATGTTTGAGGAAAGGAACCTGGATGTTTTGGCTCTGAGTGAAACGAAGCTCAAGGGTAAAAAGGAAGAGTTGTTTGGGAATGTCTTGGGAGTAAAGTCAGGGGTTAGTGAGAGGACAAGAGCAAGGGAAGGAGTAGCAGTACTCCTGAAACAGGAGTTGTGGGAGTATGTGATAGAATGTAAGAAAGTAAATTCTCGATTAATATGGGTAAAACTGAAAGTTGATGGAGAGAGATGGGTGATTATTGGTGCATATGCACCTGGGCATGAGAAGAAAGATCTTGAGAGGCAAGTGTTTTGGGAGCAGCTGAATGAGTGTGTTAGTGGTTTTGATGCACGAGACCGGGTTATAGTGATGGGTGATTTGAATGCAAAGGTGAGTAATGTGGCAGTTGAGGGAATAATTGGTATACATGGGGTGTTCAGTGTTGTAAATGGAAATGGTGAAGAGCTTGTAGATTTATGTGCTGAAAAAGGACTGATGATTGGGAATACCTGGTTTAAAAAGCGAGATATACATAAGTATACTTATGTAAGTAGGAGAGATGGCCAGAGCGCGTTACTGGATTACGTGTTAATTGACAGGCGCGCGAAAGAGAGACTTTTGGATGTTAATGTGCTGAGAGGTGCAACTGGAGGGATGTCTGATCATTATATATATATATATATATATATATATATATATATATATATAATGAGGAGGTGATAAGAAGTAGTGGTAATGTGAGAAGGAGGTGGAGTGAGTATTTTGAATTTTTGTTGAATGTGTTAGATGATAGAGTGGCAGATATAGGGTGCTTTGGTCGAGGTGGTGTGCAAAGTGAGAGGGTTAGGGAGCATGATTTGGTAATCAGAGAAGAGGTAGTAAAAGCTTTGCTGAAGATGGAAGCTGGCAAGACAGCGGGTTTGGATGGCATTGCAGTGGAATTTATTAAAAAAGGGGGTGACTGTGCTGTTGATTAGTTGGTAAGGATATTCAGTGTATGTATGACTCATTTTGAGGTGCCTGAAGATTGGCGGAATACATGCATAGTGCTTTTTTACAAAGGCAAAGGGGATAAAGATGGGTGTTCAAATTACAGAGGTATAAGTTTATTGAGTATTCCTGGAAATTTATATCAGAGGGCATTGATTGAGAGGGTGAAGGCATGTACAGAGCATTAGATTGGGAAGGTCAGTGTGGTTTCAGAAGTGGTAGAGGATGTGTGGGTCAGATGTTTGATTTGAAGAAAGTATGTGAGAAATACTTAGAAAGGCAAATAGATTTGTGTGTTGCATTTATGGATCTGGAGAAGGCATATGATAGAGGTGATAGAGATTCTCTGTGGAAGGTATTAAGAATATATGGTGTGGGAGGCAGGTTGTTAGAAGCAGTGAAAAGTTTTTATCGAGGATGTAATTCATGTGTAAGAGTAGGAAGAGAGGAAAGTGATTGCTTCTTACTGAATGTCGGTTCGCGGTAGGGGTGTGTGATGTCTCCATGGTTGTTTAATTTGTTTGTGGATGTGGGTTGTCAGGGAGGTGAATGCAAGAGTTTTGGAGGGAGGGGCAAGTCTGCAATCTGTTGTGGAGGAGAGAGCTTGGGAAGTGAGTCAGCTGTTGTTTGCTGATGATGCAGTGCTAGTGGCTGATTCGGGTGAGAAACTGCAGAAGCTGGTGACTGAGTTTGGTAAAGTGTGTAAAAAAGAAAGCTGAGAGTAAATGTGACCAAGAGGAAGGTTATTAGGTACAGCAGGTTTGAGGGACAAGTCAGTTGGGAGGTAAGTTTGAATGGAGAAAAACTGGCGGAAGTGAAGTGTTTTACATATCTGGGAGTGGATTTGGCAGCGGATGGAACCACGGAAGCGGAAGTGAGTCACTGGGTA
Organism: Panulirus ornatus; assembly: GCF_036320965.1. Lineage (NCBI taxonomy): Eukaryota > Metazoa > Arthropoda > Malacostraca > Decapoda > Palinuridae > Panulirus > Panulirus ornatus. The sequence goes on along the minus strand of NC_092243.1, from coordinate 32,641,026 downwards.
GGGGAGGGGGCGAAAGTTCTGGGAGCGTTGAAAAATGTGTGGAAGGCGAGAACATTTTCTCGGAGAGCAAAAATGGGTATTGTTGAAGGAATAGTGGTTCCAACAATGTTATATGGTTGCGAGGCGTGGGCTATAGAGTTGTGTGGGGGACGTTGGATATGCTGGAAATGAGATGTTTGAGGACAATGTTTGGTGTGAGGTGGTTTGATCGAGTAAGTAATGAAAGCATAAGAGATGCGTGGTAATAAAAAGAGTGTGGTCGAGAGAGCAGAAGAGGGTGTTTTGAAATGGTTTGGTCACATGGAGTAAATGAGTGAGGAAAGATTTTAAAGAGGATATATGTGTCAGAGGTGGAGGGAACAAGGAGAAGTGGGAGACCAAATTGGAGGTGGAAAGATGGAGTGAAAAATATTTTGAGCGATCGGGGCCTGAACATGCAGGAGGGTGAAAGGCGTGCAAGGAATAGAGTGAATTTGAACGATGTGGTATACCGGGGTCGACGTGCTGTCAATGGATTGAGCTAGGGCATAAGAAGCGTGTGGGGTAAATCAATGAAAGTTTTGTTCTGCCTGGATATGGAAAGGGAGCTGTGGTTTCTGTGCATTATACATGACGGCTAGAGACTGAGTGTGAACGAATGTGGCCTTTATTGTCTTTTCCTAGCGCTACCTTGCGGCTTGCGGGGGATGGGGGTCGTCATATCATGTGTGGCGGGTTGGCGACGAGAATGAAAAAAAGCAGCAAGGTATGAATTATGTACATGTGTATGTATGTATATGTCTGTGTATGTATATGTATGTAATTGTTGAAATGTATAGGTATGTATATGTGCGTGTGTGGATGTGTACGTATATTCGTGTGCATGTGGGTGGGTTTGGCTATTCTTTCGTCTTTATATATATATATATATATATATATATATATATATATATATATATATATATATATATATATATATATATATACATATATATTGGTGCATATACACCTGGGCATGAGAAGAAAGATCATGAGAGGCAAGTGTTTTGGGAGCAGCTGAATGAGTGTGTTAGTGGTTTTGATGCACGAGACCGGGTTATAGTGATGGGTGATTTGAATGCAAAGGTGAGTAATGTGGCAGTTGAGGGAATAATTGGTATACATGGGGTGTTCAGTGTTGTAAGTGGAAATGGTGAAGAGCTTGTAGATTTATGTGCTGAAAAAGGACTGATGATTGGGAATACCTGGTTTAAAAAGCGAGATATACATAAGTATACTTATGTAAGTAGGAGAGATGGCCAGAGAGCGTTATTGGATTACGTGTTAATTGACAGGCGCGCAAAAGAGAGACTTTTGGATGTTAATGTGCTGAGAGGTGCAGCTGGAGGGATGTCTGATCGTTATCTTCTGGAGGCTAAGGTGAAGATTTGTATGGGTTTTCAGAAAAAAAGAGTGAATGTTGGGGTGAAGAGGGTGGTGAGAGTAAGTGAGCTTGGGAAAGAGACTTGTGTGAGGAAGTACCAGGAGAGACTGAGTACAGAATAGTAAAAGGTGAGAACAATGGAAGTAAGGGGAATGGGGGAGGAATGGGATGTATTTAGGGAATCAGTGATGGATTGCGCAAAAGATGCTTGTGGCATGAGAAGAGTGGGAGGTGGGTTGATTAGAAAGGGTAGTGAGTGGTGGGATGAAGAAGTAAGAGTATTAGTGAAAGAGAAGAGAGAGGCATTTGGACGATTTTTGCAGGGAAAAAATGCAGTTGAGTGGGAGACGTATAAAAGAAAGAGACAGGAGGTCAAGAGAAAGGTGCAAGAGGTGAAAAAAAGGGCAAATGAGAGTTGGGGTGAGAGAGTATCATTAAATTTTAGGGAGAATAAAAAGATGTTCTGGAAGGAGGTAAATAAAGTGCGTAAGACAAGGGAGCAAATGGGAACTTCAGTGAAGGGCGCAAATGGGGAGGTGATAACAAGTAGTGGTGATGTGAGAAGGAGATGGAGTGAGTATTTTGAAGGTTTGTTGAATGTGTTTGATGATAGAGTGGCAGATATAGGGTGTTTTGGTCGAGGTGGTGTGCAAAGTGCGAGGGTTAGGGAAAATGATTTGGTAAACAGAGAAGAGGTAGTAAAAGCTTTGCGGAAGATGAAAGCCGGCAAGGCAGCAGGTTTGGATGGTATTGCAGTGGAATTTATTAAAAAAGGGGATGACTGTATTGTTGACTGGTTGGTAAGGTTATTTAATGTATGTATGACTCACGGTGAGGTGCCTGAGGATTGGTGGAATACGTGCATAGTGCCATTGTACAAAGGCAAAGGGGATAAGAGTGAGTGCTCAAACTACAGAGGTATAAGTTTGTTGAGTATTCCTGGTAAATTATATGTGAGGGTATTGATTGAGAGGGTGAAGGCATGTACAGAGCATCAGATTGGGGAAGAGCAGTGTGGTTTCAGAAGTGGTAGACGATGTGTGGATCAGGTGTTTGCTTTGAAGAATGTATGTGAGAAATACTTAGAAAAGCAAATGGATTTGTATGTAGCATTTATGGATCTGGAGAAGGCATATGATAGAGTTGATAGAGATGCTCTGTGGAAGGTATTAAGAATATATGGTGTGGGAGGCAAGTTGTTAGAAGCAGTGAAAAGTTTTTATCGAGGATGTAAGGCATGTGTACGTGTAGGAAGAGAGGAAAGTGATTGGTTCTCAGTGAATGTAGGTTTGCGGCAGGGGTGTGTGATGTCTCCATGGTTGTTTAATTTGTTCATGGATGGGGTTGTTAGGGAGGTGAATGCAAGAGTTTTGGAAAGAGGGGCAAGTATGAAGTCTGTTGTGGATGAGAGAGCTTGGGAAGTGAGTCAGTTGTTGTTCGCTGATGATACAGCGCTGGTGGCTGATTCATGTGAGAAACTGCAGAAGCTGGTGACTGAGTTTGGTAAAGTGTGTGAAAGAAGAAAGTTAAGAGTAAATGTGAATAAGAGCAAGGTTATTAGGTACAGTAGGGTTGAGGGTCAAGTCATTTGGGAGGTGAGTTTGAATGGAGAAAAACTGGAGGAAGTGAAGTGTTTTAGATATCTGGGAGTGGATCTGGCAGCGGATGGAACCATGGAAGCGGAAGTGGATCATAGGGTGGGGGAGGGGGCGAAAATTCTGGGAGCCTTGAAGAATGTGTGGAAGTCGAGAACATTATCTCGGAAAGCAAAAATGGGTATGTTTGAAGGAATAGTGGTTCCAACAATGTTGTATGGTTGCGAGGCGTGGGCTATGGATAGAGTTGTGCGCAGGAGGATGGATGTGCTGGAAATGAGATGTTTGAGGACAATGTGTGGTGTGAGGTGGTTTGATCGAGTAAGTAACGTAAGGGTAAGAGAGATGTGTGGAAATAAAAAGAGCGTGGTTGAGAGAGCAGAAGAGGGTGTTTTGAAATGGTTTGGGCACATGGAGAGAATGAGTGAGGAAAGATTGACCAAGAGGATGTATGTGTCGGAGGTGGAGGGAACGAGGATAAGAGGGAGACCACATTGGAGGTGGAAAGATGGAGTGAAAAATATTTTGTGTGATCGGGGCCTGAACATGCAGGAGGGTGAAAGGAGGGCAAGGAATAGAGTGAATTGGAGCGATGTGGTATACCGGGGTTGACGTGCTGTCAGTGGATTGAATCGGGGCATGTGAAGCGTCTGGGGTAAACCATGGAAAGCTGTGTAGGTATGTATATTTTGCGTGTGTGGACGTATGTATATACATGTGTATGGGGGTGGGTTGGGCCATTTCTTTCGTCTGTTTCCTTGCGCTACCTCGCAAACGCGGGAGACAGCGGCAAAAAAAAAAAAAATATATATATATATATATATATATATATATATATATATATATATATATATATATATATATATATATATACTGATATCCCTGGGGATAGGGGAGAAAGAATACTTCTCACGTAATCCCTGCGTGTCGTAGAAGGCGACTAAAAGGGAAGGTAGCGGGAGGCTGGAAATCCTCCCCTCTCGTTTTTAATTTTCCAAAAGAAGGAACAGAGAAGGGATCCAGGTGAGGATATTCCCTCAAAGGCTCAGTCCTCTGTTCTTAACGCTACCTCGCTAACGCGGGAAATGGCGAATAGTATGAAAAAAAATATATATATACATATATTTATATATACTGGAAAGGATCACAATTTTGCGCGTGATTAAGATATTCCTATGAGTCCACGGGGAAAATGAAACGCGGAAAGTTCCCAAATTCCAGACTAACTAGCCATTTGTAGGGGAAAATGAGAGCATTAGTTAAACAGAGAGAAATTCGGTAGTTAAGTTAAATTATTTCATTCCACCAGCACAAGATACTGGAACACCCACAAGTTCCAGCTCACATAGTAAGCCCAGAGGTCAGTAAGTATTCCAGTCCATAAGAAACAAAGCAATAAGGAAGTACAACAGAGCGGCAGCCACAGTATGAAGCAGCAGCTCGGCACAGTATAACATAGCATTACCGGATGCACGTATCCACATAAGAAGTAAGGTGAACCCAAGGAGAACACATTCAGTGACTTGACATAGCAAGAAGATACAAGTGCAACCCACATTTGCTGGTTCGAATGCAATACGAAAAATATCAGACGAGCTCTATACCATCACAGAAACAGCGGAAGCTGAACGCACACTCTAAATAGAAAGAAAGTCAAATAGAAAAAGATTTCCCAATGCCTGACCTGCAAGGCTCACACTGCAGAAAAAGAAAAAGGAAAAGAAAAACGCTAACCCGAACAACACCATTCAAACAAAACTACACAGACACCAGAACAAAGTGCCGGCCGGGTGACCTGCACACCTGATCTCCACCTCGTCTGTATCTTCTTTTGTGATCGTTTTATTTTTTTCCATTCGTCTTCATCCTTTCCTTTCAGTTTGTTCCATAGAACAAATACTGCTGTTACTACTACTACTACTACTACTGCTACTGTTATTGATAATGATAATGATAATAATAATAATAATAATAATAATAATAATACTAATACTGATAATGATGATAATAATTATAATAATAATAATAATAATAATAATAATAATAATAATAATAATAATAATAATAATAGTAATAATAATAATAATAATAATAATAATAATAATAATAATAATAGTAATAATAATAATAATAATAATAATAATAGTAATAATGATAATAATAATGATACTAATAATAGTATTGATAATGATAATAATGATAATGAAAATAATAATAAATCATGATGATATTAATAGCAAGAATAATAGTAATGATAATAGTAATGAGAATGATGATCGTAATAATAATAATGATAATGATAATAATAATAATAGTAATAATAATAATAATAATAATAATAATAATAATAATAATAATAATGACAATGATAGTAACAATATCAATGATAATGATAAAAATAACAATGATGATAATGAAGATAATATTAATGACACTATTGCTATAACGACTACTATTATTCTAGAAGAGGCTCTCGTGACAAGGAAGCGAAAAGTTAACATCTTTTACACAGATCCATACATTGGCAGCCTACAGAACAAGTAGTATTTTCAGATCTCGAAAAAAAGAAGATCATCCTGTATGTAAGTTTTCATTGATTCTGAATATAGATGTTTATTCTCCTCACTGTAAGTTGCAGAACAGAAGAAATACGAATTTTTTTCTTCGTTAAAGAAAAATAATAGTGGAGAGGATGTGTGCATAGCAGTCCAACACAAATAAGTAGATTATGGTCATCCTTCTTCTCCTGTACGCAGTCAACGTACAGTTACATGTGTTGCCCCGGGAGTAAAACAGGAACAAGTGAACACTACCAAGGTATGTACCTCCAAGCCACTCGTACTCCAGAATACTCCAGACTCCAATCCAAAGAAAACCACATTCCGTACAATAAATGTACATTAGATTAATCTCTCTAACGGCATTTGCATGGACAGTAGAGAGGACGAACCTTGATAGTTATATGCCACACAACCCTAAACGCTACACCGCTTATTAAGTGAGAACAGACCACTAAAACTGTACCAAACAACGACACAAGAGAAGTCTTAGTAGACCAGTGATAACACAGTTTTTAACCTCTCTCCTGGACCAGCACATTAAGACATCCGCTCCGGACGAGCCAAGCTTGTCATCTGATCCATCCCACGTTCTCGTGGACGCTGATCACACACAGCATCTTTCCCCTGAGCGACTCACTCCCAGCGACCAGAGAATAGGAGAACAGAATTCCCTGCAAACGTAGGTTCTACCGATGCCAAATGTAGCTGCACTCATCATGAGACTGCTCATTAAACTCATAAACAATTCAATCACTGATGATTACTGCAACAGAATCCATAACTTAACCAGATCACTACACAAACAAACAACAGTCGAGGCAACATGAAGATAGAAAACAAAACAAGTGACACAGATACATCATCAAAATGAAAAATGACAACACCTGGACTAAAACATCGGTCTCATAAACCCATACATGCAAGACCTACATTATGTCGTCTTCATCAACTACGACAATTTAGCAGTTCTTCAGATCTCAACAATTCCGGTTACATTACCTGATCAAACAATCTTAACAGCCAGCTCCATGTAGGGTTGGAATCACTTTTAGAAGCGTCCAGCATAAAATATCTGACAGCTATCATTACTCGGACACAGTTTCAAGAGAATTAGTGAGCACCTACATCAAGGAAAGGCATGACGCATGGTAAGGACATAACAAGGAATACAAAGAAATGTAAACAGCAATAGAACAATGGGTCCTTTCGAGGCTGTTCGTGATAGTGGAAGAGATATGACATTTATAGATAAGTGCGGTAGGAGTAGAAATACGTACATATTACAAAACAGGAAAATATAAAGTTTCATGCAGCTAAAGTGGCGCAAATAATATCGGTCATAATTTGAAATGAAATATCTATTTAGTCTATTCTTAAACGTACTTATCTATAGTACTGCATTCAATCAATTTAATTGGTGAATCGTTCCCTCTGTTAACAATCCTCTTGAAGAAAAAGTATTTGGCCTTACTCGAGGTAAAACCTTTGCCCACGAGTGAAATCAGACGAATGTATCCTTATGTTAGAGCGAGATTATCGAAGCCTTTGATCATTGTAACGCCTATATCAAATCATCCCTTAACTTTTTCTTGTCTAAACTGACTACGTAAACTAGCCTACATCGTCGGAGGCTTTAACGCCAAACATGTAAATCTAAGACACTTCGCAACAAAACCAAGCACATAAATTCAGTGAAACTGACGCACGACACAGTCATTGAACGGTCACAGTCCCTGAAAATACCGATGGAAATAGTAAACCTCAGTCCAACATCCAAATCAAACAGGGTGAAGTCACCTACAGTGGATCATACATCACACCAACCGCATCATTCCTTGTTCCTGGCACACTACCACTTTAAACACCAAGAACGAACCGGGGCCAGTTCAAAGAAATCATACCCTTTCAACCCCCCAGTATAGAGGTGGAAAGCGAGATTAATGAAGAAACGGACAAGGTAACAGAAACGTAATATGCAAAATTGGATTAAAAAACAATAACTACTGTCACACCCGCACCCCATCCGGGAAATCATTAACATCATATGCCATGCCATCAGCTTATCTATCTTCGCCCTCGCCAGCGCACGGAGTAATTCCCCTGTATTGATAGCGTAAAGATCTTCCACAGACATTACTGAACAGCAAAGAAAAATCAGAACACAATGAACACTAAGGAAAGAAAATTATGTAAAGAACCGAAAGCATTCTCTTCAGGAGTTCGGCGATTACAAGAAAACACTGTAGTCTACATGAAATATTGTGTGAGACATAGCCGACAAAATACTTGGTGATCAAAGCATGGCTTGCGAGTTCAGGAACACATCAGAGACTATGCCCAGAATCACACCCTAAGAAAACGAGAATTATAACCCAATTCATTATAAGCGATATCGATGTCTGGCAAAGAACCATTTTTCACCAGACAACAGAATTAGCTCAATTCTCATTCGTCAGTTATCTCTCAACAAGAATAAACATACCATAGGTACGTTCAGCCAATCTGAAAATTAAAAATACACCCTGTAGGAAAGAGCAAAATAGACAAGAGACAAATTAGTATGTTACCACGAGAATGCCTCCATTACCTATTTAAGATTTCGGGCGTCATGCTCAACATTCACCTGAGATTCAATGAAGCCACGGAAAAAAGATATCACAAAAGACGATTGACTGATGCTGACCCAAAGAACTACCATGAAAAATATTCGAAAGCCTAATTAACCACAGATTAAGGTGTCACCTGGAAGAAAACAACCCCTACATCCTTAATTGATGTGGCATCCGAAGGATAAATGAACAACCTCTTCAATCTCCATCGCTTCAGTAAGAATACCAAATACATAATAACTAAGAATAAACTTCACAGTTATTCAGAAGGATGTAGGCAGAGCATTTCACAAGGTGTGGACGAGCGACCTCCTATATTAATTGTTCTAGGTAGATACATCCGGAATTGTTGCGAGGTCACTGTAACGTATTAACCAAAGTAACGCTGCAATACCCATAAACACAGCAACATCACCGGAATTTTAATTACATAGCGGGGTTCCACAAACTAACATCTTGTCACCACTGCCATTTATAGCTTTAAGCAAGCTTGCCCAACAGGATTTTGTTGCTCGCCACAGTTGTGTCGGTTGGCCATAACTGTGACTATTCGCCACACCGAAAGACTACGCGTAATAATGAGTTAGAACAACCAGTGAGCCATTACGTAAACACTGAAACAGTATTCTAAATTCATAAACTGAATAGAAAATGGAATAGGGCTGTAATATATTCTGAAAGACACTATTCATGAAAAACATACCAATGAAAAAAATAAGAAAAAGACAAAGTAAAGTGTGTGACGTAGATTTCCCATTCGCCTCAAACCTATCCCCAATTGGCTACATGTGGCTGGTGGCGAACATACTGGGCAAGCCTGAGTCTTACAGAACACATACTCCCCCTCAAGTAGGAAACATGACCATGGATATCTCTTATGCAGACGACACCACACAAATAGCAGTCTCCAGCAGCATATTCCCTGAACATCCACACCTACAGTTCCAACCCTCCACAGAAATGATTCAGAAAAATACAGGGAAATGATAAAAGAATTTTCAACAAATTTTCAACTATGACGCAGGATGCAGTGAAACAAAATAGAAAAGTGACAGAGAAAAACCCGTTACGCTTCTAGAAAAATATTGTAAAATACTGTTTCACACACTAATATCATGAGTTTCATAGTAAAGAATATTAAGAAAAATGCGAAAGTTAACGGAGCTCTTGATAGGCTTCTACCACTTACGACGCTTCCCGGGGAAGCAAAAACTTAATCTGGTTAAGGCTATATAGATTTTCCTATACTAAGTTACACCCGAGTACCCAATACCTTGCCTCCAAATCGCGCACGCTGATGCAGTAGATTTATATAGACTCATATGATTCATTGTTAATGAAAAATGCCGATACATTGAGAGCGACGTCTAATATTCGACATCAAAATGATTGCTACCTCTTCAAGAGAAGCATAAGAACAATGTAGTACTAACCTTTCCTTCCGACTTCGATAGTAACACAGATATGAAAAGGACTTGGCTTTCATGAAGCCTCATATCCCTGAGTGATAATCCCAGGCATCAATCGATTTACAAGATGAACGGCAAGAGCCCAGCTCACTTTACCATTTACATCCTAAAAACTCATCTTCACTGTGTACACATGCACGAAGTTCATAACATAAATGTTGGGTAATCTACTCCTACACTTCACCAGATCTTCAGCATACATCTTTGCATTGTAGACCTATTTCCTCTCTTCCACTTTTCCTTTCCCGACCAACCACCCCATTTTTTTCTTCGTAAACACACTAAATAAAAAGATCATATCTATTACTATCCTGATAACTATCTATCTTTTTACTGCTTGAATTCGTGCAAACGAGACACTTTCATGTAAATGTATTGAGAAGAGCTGCTGGTGGCATGTTTGAGCTCTTGATGGAGGCGACGGTTGAGAGTTTGTACTGGGTTTAGGAAAAGAACACATGATATGGGTAGGAAGAGAATGGTAAAATTGCTGTACATAGAGTCTTCAGTGAGGAGGTTCCATGAGAGATTTGGTGAATAATAGCGAAAGGTGGGAGTAAACGATACTTTGGGAGTGGTGTGAGGCGTGGAGGGTATTTAGAGAAGCATTGCTTACATGTGTGAGAGTAGTGTGAGGCAGGCGTATGATGGGATGTAGGCATGTGAAACAGGGTAGTGAGTGGTAGGATCAGTTACACGCGAATGAAACAGAGAAGAAAGATGTATTAGCGTTAGCTGCAGGGAAAGCGAAGGAGTGATTGGGAAATGTACAAAAGCAAGCGGCAGAAGGTCAAGGGGAAGAGGCAGGGTTGAAACAGATGGTAAAATGAGAGATTGGGTGAGAGAGCATCACCAGATCTCAGGAGAAAAAAGATATGTGTTGGAAGGAGGTGAATATTTAAGAACAAGTTACTAAATGGAAGTATTACTGACGACAGCAAATGAGGAAGCGGAACACATAAAGAAGTGAAGAGGAGACAGAGTGAGTCTTTCAAAGGACTGCTTGATGTATTAGGTGATATGGTGGCAGACGTGAAGTGTTTGGGATGCACAGGTACGTATAGAGCGAGAATCATGGCAAATAGTCTGAATAAAAACAAGAATGGGTATGTTTGAGGGAATAGTGGTTCCAACAATGCTGTATGGTTGCGAGGCGTGGGCTATGGATAGAGATGTGCGCAGGAGGATGGATGTGCTGGAAATGAGATGTTTGAGGACAATGTGTGGTGTGAGGTGGTTTGATCGAGTAAGTAACGTAAGGGTAAGAGAGATGTGTGGAAATAAAAAGAGCGTGGTCGAGAGAGCAGAAGAGGGTGTTTTGAAATCGTTTGGGCACATGGAGAGAATGAGTGAGGAGAGATTGACCAAGAGGATATATGTGTCGGAGGTGGAGGGAACGAGGAGAAGAGGGAGACCAAATTGGAGGTGGAAAGATGGAGTGAAAAAGATTTTGTGTGATCGGGGCCTGAACATGCAGGAGGGTGAAAGGAGGGCAAGAAATAGAGTGAATTGGAGTCATGTGGTATACAGGGGTTGACGTGCTGTCAGTGGATTGAAGCAAGGCATGTGAAGCGTCTGGGGTAAACCATGGAAAGCTGTGTAGGTATGTATATTTGCGTGTCTGGACGTGTGTATGTACATGTGTATGGGGGGGGGGGGGGTTGGGCCATTTCTTTCGTCTGTTTCCTTGCGCTACCTCGCAAACGCGGGAGACAGCGACAAAGTATAAAAAAAAAAAAAAAAAAAAAAAAAAAAAAACAAGAGGTGGTGAAAGCTTTGCTCAAGGTGGTGAAATGTGACAGAAGAGCTAGAGTGAATGGGATGGCAGCTGAACTTCTCAAGAAAGGGGATAAGGAAGTTGTTGATTGGTTAGTCAGGAATATCTATGTGGCTTAATGCGTCTGAGGACGGACGGAATGCGTCTATAGTGTCACTGTTTAAAGAAAAGGGACAAAAGTGAATGTACAAATTTTAGAGGTATAAGCCTGTTGAGTGCAACGGGTAAGTTGTATGGGAGAATGGTGATTGAGAGGGTGGCTGCTTGCACAAAGCATCAGACTGCAAAATAACGATGTGGCTTTAGGACTGGTAGATGTATGAATCAAGAGGTTGCTTTGAAGACTCTATGAAACATTCTAAAAGAGGATGAAGGATTTGTATGTGGCGTTTATGGTCTGGAGAGGACGTACTATGATAGGTTCAAAGAGATGCCATGTGAAAGGCGTAACAAATATATGCTGCGTGTGTGTGTGTGTGTGTGTGTGTGTGTGTGTGTGTGTGCTGGGGGGTGGTGATGTACTAGAAGCAGTGAGGAGTTATATCAAGAGAGTAAGTAATGTGCGAGTAGGAGAGAAGAAAGCAAATGTTCCAGGTGAAGGAAGAGACTGCGTCAAGGCTGTACGGCCTTACCATGGCTGTTTAATCTGTCTGTGGGTGGGGTGTTAAGAGAGTTGATGCGAGGGCTTTGAATAGAGGGGTGAACCGGCAGTCTGTTAGGCTTGGGAAGCCTTGGAGATGAGTCAATTCTGTGTGAGATCACTCAGCAATGGTGACAGAATCAGGCGAGAAACTGTAAAGATGGTGACTGAGTTTGAGAGAGTCTTGGAAAGGAGGGAGTTGAGAGTTAACGTGAATAACTGAGGTAATGAGGTTTGGCGGGGAATAGAGACAGTTCAGTTTGAGCAAGAGTATGATTGGGGAGAACCAAGAGGAGACATGAAATCAACAGAATTATGTGAGCAGACGATGTTGTTTACATGGATATCGTGGGTCCAGAGTGCAAATGTACGAGGGAAGGTGGATGTGTTGGAAATATAATGCCAGAGGACAATGTATGGTGTGAGGCTGACCGATTAAAGAATGAATGACATTGTAAGAAAGAAGGATGGTGCTAATCGGAGAATGTTTGAGATATCTGAGAAAAGTGAGCTGAAATTGTATGGATATAAGGAGATGATGGAGATGATAAATGCGGAGAGGCTTGTGTCAGATGTGGAGGGAACATGGAGGAAGGGGGGATTGAAGACGAGACGAACGGATGAAAAGAAAGATGGCTTGAGTTATGGAGGCCTAAACTTGTGGGGAGGGTCTTTGAGGTGTTCATGACACAGAGCGAACTGGAGTGATGTGATACGCAAGGGGACGATGGGTTAGGCTAAACCAAGGCACTTGGTAAGATCAGGGGAAACCTCGAACGGATCTGTGGGGCTTGACTGTCAGTAGAGAGTAGATGTAAACAAATGAGCGCCGTGTCTTCGTCTGTTCGTGGCGTGACCTTGCTAACGCACGAACCAGTAAACAACTGCAAAAATATAAAAAAAAGAGAATAAAAGTTTATGACATAAGGAAATAGAAATAGAGTTTTTTACCTGTAAATCTTTTTTCCATGGTATTTTGATGTTTCAAAAACATAATGTCAGAAACGTTGGGATTAATGTTTTTCACTGATTACCTTAATAACAAAGCAACAAATTTGACAAAATGAGTCAGAACAATATCACGTGGGAGTGGAACATTCATTAAATCTTGGAAATGGAAATATTTTGATGTTCCTTTACAGAACGGAGTCTATAGGATTAGTAGAAGTGGGGAAAAGAATAAATATAAGAATAAGAATAAGAAATAAAGTGTGCCATTGTTCAGCAGAGAGGGAAAGGAAATTACTGTCAGCTAAAGTATTTACCAAATAATGTCAATAAAAACTTAATGATTAACAACTAAGACAAAACTTTACATGTGGAACAACTGCACAGAAGGTGTAGATTTACGACCAAAACAAGGCCAGATTACTTCCTAGAGAAATGTAGAACGTAAACAGAGAAGCTTATGAAAGTCTTTTCAGAATTTCGTGGGAGAAGAACTATAGAGAGCAGTTAGATTATAGGCTTTGTGGGATGGAAAACATGTGAGAGATTACTAGCTCGCGGGGCTGGAACAGTTTCACCCCTCTGGAATGGGATTTTAAGAAATGGGAATTTACCCCCTTAAACCTGCATGAAATTTGTGAGGCCGGCGATTACTGGCTCACTAGGACTTACAGAGCATACAGTAATCTGGACAGAACTGCAACCATTCATTAGCTGACCGCTAGAGTCTGTCTCAGACATGCTACCGTCCGGAATCAAGAAATGGCTTGGCGATTACAGAAGGGAAGGAAAACTAAATGGATGCCCATGATGCCCTGTCTGCCGTAGAGAAATAATTGTTCACGCTTCAAAAGCAACAGCCCTTATCTACGGACAGAGCCTTATGATTATAAGATCATACCCACACGAAGGAGGGAAGACTTAAAGAGTAATCTAAATCTAAATCTGCCAAGTTCTTATCCTTAATGATGAGTTGCTTCCCGTTTTAGACCTTCCTTTTCCTCGGGCGGCAGACTCATAGCTTCAAAAGAGAGGTCAAGCAGGTCCAAAATAAGACGATTAACCAGAAAGTCCGTCGAATGGCGAAGATCGTCGCTGATAATATCATCCATAGAAAGGTTCACTCGAAAGGCAGCATTGAGCACTCTCAACTGTCTTGTGCCAGAATTGTTCTTACAGACGCTGGAGCTTCTAGAGAAACTAAACCTTTAAAAACTTGCAAGTTAATGATGTAAATAAAGATCTGTAGGTAACGAAGGAGATGATTACACAACCAAAATTGATATCAGTGACGCTCACCAAACTGCCTCCAAATCAACAGTCGGAGAGTAACATTAAGCGTCATGTGGCCTTTGACCTCTGTCACACGGAAATCCACCCGAGGATTCACGCCTAACCACAGGATCCGCTGGGAAGCAGCGGTTGTTAGTATGATCTTGGTCAGTGTGGGTCGTCTGCCCAGTGGTGAAGAATGACACAAAACGTATTCATTAACTACAACAGCCATCAAAAAGGGGTCACCTGTCTCAGCAGCAAAACCTACAAGGGGGAAGAATAGCCTCCTCAGAAGGAAGGTAGACCTACCTGATGCTCGGTAATCCTAACCAAATGGTCACTTGGGTCACAAGGGGCACACTAAGCCATGGGTCTCGGCAGATTTGCCCTGCTGGACAGCCATTCCATGTCGTTATAGAGTTATTGTAAGAAAAGTCATGACTCATCGCTTTCTTTTCTCTTACACCCAAAATAGAGCCTGAGTAGGGCAGTAGGTCAAGCCAATAGAGATGGGTATTCCTGGCCTTTTTCCCAACCTACAAGCTTGGGACGAGAGCTCCCGGCCTTGCGAATTTTCTCAACACGCGTCTTGTGCTACAAGTTGAATGCCTGGAAGAACTCTCACCTAGAGATCAGATCCTTTGACTCTAGCAATGGATGTCATGAAAGGAATATAGAAGATAGGAATGTTGAAGATTTAAAGTAACAAAAAAGTACGTCTTTATGCAATATGAGAGAAGAAATTAAGAAAGATTCGTCTGATTGGATATGATGGTGAAAGAAAATTTTTTAAGTGAGGTATGAACAGAGGTAAGTAAATAGAGAAACGGGTATATGAGGATGGAAGGTTTAACAAAGGGAAAGTATGAAACATGAAAGAAAGCATTTAATGAAAGTGGGGAAAGCTGAGAATAAGATCAGGGGTTCTCACCTTCTTTTGTTCATTAACGAACACTTCAGTTACTTATCCTTCCTAATGACGCACACACGCAACATCATATAGACGTAGTCTGCATCGTCACTCATGTTTTCTATGTGACAAATGTAACCATGATTAACGTATGAATAAAGTATTTTCTTCTATTTATTGTATTAGTCAAAGTGTGTACCTGATGGAACAATATCTTAAAAGACGTAGTAGTAAAAGACTATGTCTTGCTTACAGTTTTCAATGTGATCCTCGCTTCTGAAAAGCATTCATTAGTAACATTATATTCACTTGTAGTCAGTCTCGCTCGTGTGTTGTTTTTGATGTTCACTAAAGACAATGCATATCTGCATGTTTGTGTTGCTTCAAGTATTGTAAGAACTTTTAATGCCTCACGCTTTAACACAGGAAATTTGCTGTTACGGTAACATGATCCCCACAATGTAAAGATATCTTCTTGCTGAAACTGGTGTTTCATGGCCAGTGACGACTGTGGATTTATAAGTTCTAATTCCTTTGGTGCTATTTCTTCGGGTTGGAAAGTTCTACACAGGTTATCTATTGGGACACTTGAAGACTATGTCATTACTTAGAATTTGGGCAGATGCTCCTGCAGGAACTTGGATCTCTCTTCGAACTCGTCATTATCATCTTCGACAATTCTGTCTACAGACGGTGGTGTTGTCAGGTTTACATTTTGACAAAATCTCTCAAGTTCTGGAAACTCAAATACAAGGTTCACTCACTTATCTTAATGAGAGAAAGGCAAATATTCGTCTGGAAAGCTGTTTTTCTTCATTATAACTCTAAAAGATCGAAATCAAAATCATTCATGTGAGAAAAAAGATCTGCCACATGAATAACAAAGATGTTTTGAATTCTTCTGTAAATATCTGGGAATAAACTGAAGTACTGTTTCGGTCTATGAAGGTCTTTATCGGCTCGAAGACCACCAACATTCTGGTAAGTGCTATGAAACGACTTCGCCACAAAACTTCGACCAGCCAAAACATTGTCCGAGTAGGTGTTCGTAAGTCTTCCAGTGGCACTGTTAGAAGTATTTTTTGAGCGGCTTCGATATCAGATAGCTGATAACATTTACAAGATTTGCAACACACACCATAGTTATTAGCTGATTATGTAGTCAATAACAATATACTTCGAATATAATCATGCAGTAACAATGCACAAAATCAGGTACCCTACCATCCTCTGGCAAATATGCAATAAGATACTTTGTTCTCCCCATCGAGAAAGATGCATCAACATCACGAACCAAAGCAAGTTTACGAAGATCCAGGTTGTGTGAAGGGAAAAACTGCGTCAGTGTTTCATATATATCCTTTCCACTTGTTCTACCAGTAAGTGGTAACGCATTAGAAAACAAGCTTCAGTTGTGAGACAACTGTGTAGGAAATGTATGAAACACACCACTTGAGATACACAACCATTATCTGTCGATTCATCCAGTGTCACGCAGAAAAGATTACACTGAGGAGGGAGATATTGCCATGGAAATATTAAAAGAATGTGTGGACTGGAAAGTATCAGTCTGCCAACATCTGCACTTCTCTGCACTGGACTCAAGAAAGAAAAGATGATTAGTGGTAAATTGGATTCTCTACTGATAGCAGATATAAACGAAGTATTGTCTGGCCCTAATTTGAAGATTTTTATGGTCATTGCACTAAAGCGTCGGGAGGTAGTTCATTCTAATGCTCAACAACTCTATGTATGAAAAAAAATTCCCAAATTCCTATTTCATCTTCCTTTCATCTTCAAACCATTCTTTCTGGCCATTAAATCTGTCTAAAGAGAATAAGTTTCGAATAGATTGTCGGAATCATGGAGTATTTGGACTTTTTTGTCAGATTCAACTTAGGATTTTGTTGAGTGGCATCAGTAGACCATTCAGGCTGACATGAGCATGAGAGTTGGATTTGTGTTTCTCGGAGGTTAGATACGTGAACACATTTTTGTAGTGATGCAGACATTCTGTTCTGGGTAGGCCAGTGTTATTGTGTGATGTCGTGTTGTATATTTGTTGATCATGGCTTAACGTTGGGAACTATCATATGACTGTGAAGTCATCTACTTGTGAAAGGACTGTCCTACCGTTGTCTGAGGGAAGTGATGGAAGGTCATTTAAGGAGACTGAAGATCGCTGAAAAAAGAATTTCTCCATTGGAACTGTATTACTGAGCTTGGGAGGTTTGTGGGTATAACCCTTGTGAGTGACTCTGTCTTGACGAGCCATCTTTTCATCAAGATTGTGGATTCTGGTGTCAAATACATGTTGTGTGGGGATGTGTCGGTCAGCAGAGTCTAATACTATGATGACATCTATGACCGAAAATCTTGTGAAGGAGGAGAGTTATGGCTGACTGAAACACCTAGGATGTGTTGCGTGACGTTTTTGTGGAGTCTGTTACTGGAGTAATTAGATCTGAAACTACGCCATTAGGTGAAAGTTTTCCAGAAGTTTGAATACTGATTACAGCAGTAATGAAAGCATTCACAGGAAGGGGAGTTGAGTGGTTTGGGACTGGCTTAGGACAACAAAACAAGCATGTGGAAGCTAACCGTTCTGCACCCATCTTAAACCCATCCTGAGCCCCTATCTCCACTTCCTCTGACTGCAGTCATCACTGCTCTATTCAGTTTTCAAACTTCTTCAAAATTCATCCATTAGAGAATCACCCAGATAATCCCACTTTCGCTAACATGGAGTGGTTGTTGTGGGTTTTGTATATTCAGTGTTAGAGAAATGGTGTCAATTTGTTGTTTGCCTCTCGGGAATTAAGTTACTATAGGTGTTGTTTGAGCCTTATGTTTGTTTTATTACCTCTGTTAGTGTTGAATGATTTCGAGTAAGGATGTTTATTTGGTGAGGTAGCTACTAGAGGGGAGAAGAGCAGATTACAGTGCTTTATAGTCACTGCGGTGTGTATGTCCTCCTTGGTGGCTTGGTTGGATATACTGACCAAGTGTAAAATGGCATAGCATCATGATGTGAAATGATGTATATACATTATGAATGGTGGCTTATGTTCTTGGTGGCTGTATGGGTTAGGTAGAGTACTATTAGAATGGTAGAGTTCGTATAGAGTGTCCCAATCTGTCCTTGCGTGCAGTGCTTATTTTCAAAAGGTAATGTCTGATGAAGCTGTGTTCGAGATGGTGGGTCGGAAGTCTTGTCCTGGAACTCCCCCAGACGCTGCTATACGCGAGACTGGTGACGTGTCTCGACGCAGACCTCAGTATCGAGTATCTCGCCTCTACCTGAAAACCGGCTGACGCTTTTGGGTTGTTGCCGAGTTGGTGGCTCGAGATAGCATCTCCCTGTGGTCATTCACTGTCTGAACGGCTTTTGCTAGATTCAGAGGACCAGGCAGATGATCCTGAATTACTTGACCCTGATGAGGCAGCAGAAGGCCTTCTTAGCACAAGTCGAGCCAGTAATACCAGCCGTCACCCGAAAACTTAAACATGCGTAGAGAAAACTGATGGACACTAACTCATCCAACGTTGACAGTGACCGAGATGCAAGTGACCGTAACACAAGTGGAGGCAGAGTTGCCAACAGCCACTTTGGAACTAAAGTCTGTTATTTTCTTCAGTCGTTCTGATATTATTTGATTAACTGCTGAAGGTTTTGAGCACTATGAATGAAAACGATCTGGTTTGTTCTACAACCACACAAAAAATCTCAGAGGTGGAAGTAAAGAAGACACTGACGTGTACAACGTTTCTATATAACTAATTCCCAACATCCAGCACTATCATACTCTGATCACACACACACACACACACACACACACACACACACACACACACACACACACTCACACATACACACACACTCTCATATTTTTTCAAACTTGATAACCGTTTCCCGCGTTAGTGATGTAGCGCCTGGAAAAAGACAAAAAAGTCATATCCGTTCTCAGTGAATGCTGCTTTGCGGCAGGGGTGCGTGATGTCTCCATGGATGTCTTCATGGATGGGGTTGTTAGGGAGGTGAATGCAAGAGTTTTGGAAAGAGGGGCAAGTATGCAGTCTGTTGTGGATGAGAGAACTTGGGAGGTGAGTCAATTGTTGTTCGCTGATGATACAGCGCTGGTGGCTGAGTTTGGTAAAGTGTATGAAAGAAGAAAGCTGCGAGTAAATGTGAATAAGAGCAAGGTTATTAGGTACAGTAGGGTCGAGGAACAAGTCAATTGGTAGGTAAGTTTGAATGGAGAAAAACTGGAGGAAGTGAAGTGTTTTAGATATCTGGGAGTGGATTTGGCAGCGGATAGAATCATGGAAGCGGAAGTGAATCATAGGGTGGGGGAGGGGGCGAAAGTTTTGGGAGCGTTGAAAAATGTGTGGAAGCCGAGAACGTTATCTTGGAAAGCAAAAATGGGTATGTTTGAAGGAATAGTGGTTCCAACAATGTTATATGGTTGCGAGACGTGGGCTATAGATAGAGTTGTGCGGAGGAGGGTGGATGTGCTGGAAATGAGATGTCTGAGGACAATATGTGGTGTGAGGTGGTTTGATCGAGTAAGTAATGGAAAGGTAAGAGAGATGTGTGGTAATAAAAAGAGTGTGGTCGAGAGAGCAGAAGAGGGTGTTTTGAAATGGTTTAGTCACATAGAGAGAATGAAAGATTGACAAAGAGGATATATGTGTCAGAGGTGAAGGGAACGAGAAGTGGGAGACCAAATTGGAGGTGGAAAGACGGAGTGAAAAAGATTTTGATGACTGGGGCCTGAACATGTAGGAGGGTGAAAGGCGTGCAAGGAATAGAGTGAATTGGAACGATGTGGTATACCGGGGTCGACGTGCTGTCAATGGATTGAACCAGGGCATGTGAAGCGTCTGGCGTAAACCATGTAAAGTTTATATATATATATATATATATATATATATATATATATATATATATATATATATATATATATATATATATACATATATATATATATATATATATATATATATATATATATATATATATATATATATATATATATATATATATATATATATATATATGTATATATATACATATATATATATATATATATATATATATATATATATATATATATATATATATATATATATACACACATATATATATATATATATATATATATATATATATATATATATATATATATATATATATATATATATATATGTATATATATATATATATATATATATATATATATATATATATATATATATATATATATATATATTTTTTTTTTTTTTTTCTTTTTTTTTTTCTTTTTGCTTTGTCGCTGTCTCCCGCGTTTGCGAGGTAGCGCAAGGAAACAGACGAAAGAAATGGCCCAACCCACCCCCATACACATGTATATACATACGTCCACACACGCAAATATACATACCTACACAGCTTTCCATGGTTTACCCCAGACGCTTCACATGCCTTGATTCAATCCACTGACAGCACGTCAACCCCGGTATACCATATCGCTCCAATTCACTCTATTCCTTGCCCTCCTTTCACCCTCCTGCATGTTCAGGCCCCGATCACACAAAATCTTTTTCACTCCATCTTTCCACCTCCAATTTGGTCTCCCTCTTCTCCTCGTTCCCTCCACCTCCGACACATATATCCTCTTGGTCAATCTTTCCTCACTCATTCTCTCCATGTGACCAAACCATTTCAAAACACCCTCTTCTGCTCTCTCAACCACGCTCTTTTTATTTCCACACATCTCTCTTACCCTTACGTTACTTACTCGATCAAACCACCTCACACCACACATTGTCCTCAAACATCTCATTTCCAGCACATCCATCCTCCTGCGCACAACTCTATCCATAGTCCACGCCTCGCAACCATACAACATTGTTGGAACCACTATTCCTTCAAACATACCCATTTTTGCTTTCCGAGATAATGTTCTCGACTTCCACACATTCTTCAAGGCTCCCAGAATTTTCGCCCCCTCCCCCACCCTATGATCCACTTCCGCTTCCATGTTTCCATCCGCTGCCAGATCCACTCCCAGATATCTAAAACACTTCACTTCCTCCAGTTTTTCTCCATTCAAACTCACCTCCCAATTGACTTGACCCTCAACCCTACTGTACCTAATAACCTTGCTCTTATTCACATTTACTCTTAACTTTCTTCTTCCACACACTTTACCAAACTCAGTCACCAGCTTCTGCAGTTTCTCACATGAATCAGCCACCAGCGCTGTATCATCAGCGAACAACAACTGACTCACTTCCCAAGCTCTCTCATCCCCAACAGACTTCATCCTTGCCCCTCTTTCCAAAACTCTTGCATTCACCTCCCTAACAACCCCATCCATAAACAAATTAAACAACCATGGAGACATCACACACCCCTAGCGCAAACCTACATTCACTGAGAACCAATCACTTTCCTCTCTTCCTACACGTACACATGCCTTACATCCTCGATAAAAACTTTTCACTGCTTCTAACAACTTGCCTCCCACACCATATATTCTTAATACCTTTCACAGAGCATCTCTATCAACTCTATCATATGCCTTCTCCAGATCCATAAAAGCTACATACAAATCTATTTGCTTTTCCAAGTATTTCTCACATACATTCTTCAAAGCAAACACCTGATCCACACATCGTCTACCACTTCTGAAACCACACTGCTCTTCCCCAATCTGATGCTCTGTACATGCCTTCACCCTCTCAATCAATACCCTCCCATACAATTTGCCAGGAATACTCAACAAACTTATATATTTTTATATAAAAATATATCTATATATATATATATATATATATATATATATATATATATATATATATATATATATATATATGTACTTACTATTTATTTTGCTTTGTCGCTGTCTCCCGCGTTTCCGAGGTAGCGCAAGGAAACAGACGAAAGAAATGGCCCAACCCACCCCCATACACATGTATATACATATACGTCCACACACGCAAATATACATACCTATACATCTCAATGTACACATATATATATACACACACAGACACATACATATATACCCATGCACACAATTCACACTGTCTGCCTTTATTCATTCTCATCGCCACCTCGCCACACATGGAATACCATCCCCCTCCCCCCCTCATGTGTGTGAGGTAGAGCTAGGAAAAGACAACAAAGGACACATTCGTTCACACTCAGTCTCTAGCTGTCATGCAATAATGCCCGAAACCACAGCTCCCTTTCCACATCCAGGCCCCACACAATTTCCCTGGTTTACCCCAGACGCTTCACTTGCCCAGATTTAATCCACTGACAGCACGTCAACCCCGGTATACCACATCGATCCAATTCACTCTATTCCTTGCCCGCCTTTCACCCTCCTGCATGTTCAGGCCCCGATCACACAAAATCTTTTTCACTCCATCTTTCCACCTCCAATTTGGTCTCCCTCTTCTCCTCGTTCCCTCCACCTCCGACACATATATCCTCTTGGTCAATCTTTCTTCACTCATTCTCTCCATGTGCCCAAACCATTTCAAAACACCCTCTTCTGCTCTCTCAACCACGCTCTTTTTATTTCCACACATCTCTCTTACCCTTACGTTACTTACTCGATCAAACCACCTCAAACCACGCATTGTCCTCAAACATCTCATTTCCAGCACATCCACCCTCCTGCGCACAACTCTATCCATAGCCCACGCCTTGCAACCATACAACATTGTTGGAACCACTATTCCTTCAAACATACCCATTTTTGCTTTCCGAGATAATGTTCTCGACTTCCACACATTCTTCAAGGCTCCCAGGATTTTCGCCCCCTCCCCCACCCTCTGATTCACTTCCGCTTCCATGGTTCCATCCGCTGCCAGATCCACTCCCAGATATCTAAAACACTTTACTTCCTCCAGTTTTTCTCCATTCAAACTTACCTCCCAATTGACTTGACCCTCAACCCTACTGTACCTAATAACCTTGCTCTTATTCACATTTACTCTTAACTTTCTTCTTTCACACACTTTACCAAACTCAGTCACCAGCTTCTGCAGTTTCTCACATGAATCAGCCACCAGCGCTGTATCATCAGCGAACAACAACTGACTCACTTCCTAAGCTCTCTCATCCCCAACAGACTGCATACTTGCCCCTCTTTCCAAAACTCTTGCATTCACGTCCCTAACAACCCCATCCATAAACAAATTAAACAACCATGGAGACATCACACACCCCTAGCGCAAACCTACATTCACTGAGAACCAATCACTTTCCTCTCTTCCTACACGTACACATGCCTTACATCCTCGATAAAAACTTTTCACTGCTTCTAACAACTTGCCTCCCACACCATATATTCTTAATACCTTCCACAGAGCATTTCTATCAACTCTATCATATGCCTTCTCCAGATCCATAAATGCTACATACAAATCCATTTGCTTTTCTAAGTATTTCTCACATACATTCTTCAAAGCAAACACCTGATCCACACATCCTCTACCACTTCTGAAACCACACTGCTCTTCCCCAATCTGATGCTCTGTACATGCCTTCACCCTCTCAATCAATACCCTCCCATATAATTTACCAGGAATACTCAACAAACTTATACCTCTGTAATTTGAGAACTCACTCTTATCCCTTTGCCTTTGTACAATGGCACTATGCACGCATTCCGCCAATCCTCAGGCACCTCACCATGAGTCATACATACATTAAATAACCTTACCAACCAGTCAACAATACAGTCACCCCCTTTTTTAATAAATTCCACAGCAATACCATCCAAACCTGCTGCCTTGCCGGCTTTCCTCTTCCGCAAAGCTTTTACTACTTCTTCTCTGCTTACCAAATCATTTTCCCTAACCCTCTCACTTTGCACACCACCTCGACCAAAACACCCTATATCTGCCACTCTATCATCAAACACATTCAACAAACCTTCAAAATACTCACTCCATCTCCTTCTCACATCACCACTACTTGTTATCACCTCCCCATTTGCGCCCTTCACTGAAGTTCCCATTTGCTCCCTTGTCTTACGCACTTTATTTACCTCCTTCCAGAACATCTTTTTATTCTCCCTAAAATTTGATGATACTCTCTCACCCCAACTCTCATTTGCCCTTTTTTCACCTCTTGCACCTTTCTCTTGACCTCCTGTCTCCTTCTTTTATACATCTCCCATTCAATTGCATTTTTTCCCTGCAAAAATCGTCCAAATGCTTCTCTCTTCTCTTTCACTAATACTCTTACTTCTTCATCCCACCACTCACTACCCTTTCTAATCAACCCACCTCCCACTCTTCTCATGCCACAAGCATCTTTTGCGCAATCCATCACTGATTCCCTAAATACATCCCATTCCTTCCCCACTCCCCTTACTTCTATTGTTCTCACCTTTTTCCATTCTGTACTCAGTCTCTCCTGGTACTTCCTCACACAAGTCTCCTTCCCAAGCTCACTTACTCTCACCACCCTCTTCACCCCAACATTCACTCTTCTTTTCTGAAAACCCATACAAATCTTCACCTTAGCCTCCACAAGATAATGATCAGACATCCCTCCAGTTGCACCTCTCAGCACATTAACATCCAAAAGTCTCTCTTTCGCGTGCCTGTCAATTAACACGTAATCCAATAACGCTCTCTGGCCATCTCTCCTACTTACATAAGTATACTTATGTATATCTCGCTTTTTAAACCAGGTATTCCCAATCATTAGTCCTTTTTCAGCACATAAATCTACAAGCTCTTCACCATTTCCATTTACAACACTGAACACCCCATGTATACCAATTATTCCCTCAACTGCCACATTACTCACCTTTGCATTCAAATCACCCATCACAATAACCCGGTCTCGTGCATCAAAACCACTAACACACTCATTCAGCTGCTCCCAAAACACTTGCCTCTCATGATCTTTCTTCTCATGCCCAGGTGCATATGCACCAATAATCACCCATCTCTCTCCATCAACTTTCAGTCTTACCCATATTAATCGAGAATTTACTTTCTTACATTCTATCACATACTCCCACAACTCCTGTTTCAGGAGTACTGCTACTCCTTCCCTTGCTCTTGTCCTCTCACTAACCTCTGACTTTACTCCCAAGACATTCCCAAACCACTCTTCCCCTTTACCCTTGAGCTTCGTTTCACTCAGAGCCAAAACATCCAGGTTCCTTTCCTCAAACATACTACCTATCTCTCCTTTTTTCACATCTTGGTTACATCCACACATATTTAGGCACCGCAATCTGAGCCTTCGAGGAGGATGAGCACTTCCCGCGTGACTCCTTCTTCTGTTTCCCATTTTAGAAAGTTAAAAAAAAAATACAAGGAGGGGAGGATTTCTGGCCCCCCGCTCCCGTCCCCTCTAGTCGCTTTCTACGACACGCGAGGAATGCGTGGGAAGTATTCTTTCACCCCTATCCCCAGGGATAATATATATATATGTATATACACATACACACACACACACACACACACACACACACACACACACACACACACACACACACACACACACACATTCATATATATACATATGAAAAATGTAAGAAACAATTTAGAAAAATGAAACTTCTAGCTTGAAACTTCTAGCTTGAAATGAAGTGAAAAAATGAATGTCACATAATGGTTCAACCTCTGGCTATGGAAAAAGGAAATGTATAATTTATTTACACAAACGTCAATAGTAGTTCTCATCAATTTAACCATTGTATCAATAAGCTTCAATGTCTAAGCTACATTTTTTCCAATTTCACTAGGATCTCTAGGACGTGAGTCAAAGGATCATCTCGTCCCCATCACATCATTCAGAGCGATACCAGTTTGCATCAGCCTTCACTCCTGCCTGCAGTAGCTTGCTTTCCGACATGTTTCATGAGCTCCTCTTCGCCAACGGAACTACCTTGGCCCACCAGTGATGCTACTACGTTTGTAAATCAAGAACCATTGCAACACAAACCTCGCCAGGTGGTAGAGTGTCCCGCAGTGTATCGAGACAGACTTCCCCAGAACTTTTTTAAAGGGGAAGTAAATGTTTATAGTTGTGTTACTGGAGTGATAGTTTTCATACATGGTGCTTTGACAAGAAAATAGTGAAATTGGAAAAAATATATATACATATATATATATATATATATATATATATATATATATATATATATATATATATATATATATATATATATATATATATATGTAGGTAGTATGTTTGAGGAAAGGAACCTGGATGTTTTGGCTCTGAGTGAAACGGAGATCAAGGGTAAAGGGGAAGAGTGGTTTGGGAATGTCTTGGGAGTAAAGTCAGGGGTTAGTGAGAGGACAAGAGCAAGGGAAGGAGTAGTACTACTCCTGAAACAGGAGTTGTGGGAGTATGTGATAGAATGTAAGAAAGTAAATTCTAGATTGATATGGGTAAAACTGAAAGTTGATGGAGAGAGATGGGTGATTATTGGTGCATATGCACCTGGGCATGAGAAGAAAGATCATGAGAGGCAAGTGTTTTGGGAGCAGCTGAATGAGTGTGTTAGTGGTTTTGATGCACAAGAGCGGGTTATAGTGATGGGTGATTTGAATGCAAAGGTGAATAATTTGGCAGTTGAGGGAGTAATTGGTATACATGGGGTGCTCAGTGTTGTAAATGGAAATGGTGAAGAGCTTGTAGATTTATGTGCTGAAAAAGGACTGGTGATTAGGAATACCTGGTTTAAAAAGCGAGATATACATAAGTATACGTATGTAAGTAGGAGAGATGGCCAGAGAGCGCTATTGGATTACGTGTTAATTGACAGGCACGCGAAAGAGAGACTTTTTGATGTTAATGTGCTGAGAGGTGCAACTGGAGGGATGTCTGATCATTATCTTGTGGAGGCGAAGGTGAAAATTTGTATGGGTTTTCAGAAAAGAAGAGAGAATGTTGGGGGGAAGAGGGTGGTGAGAGTAAGTGAGCTTGGGAAGGAGACTTGTGTGAGGAAGTAACAGGAGAGACTGAGTACAGAATGGAAAAAGGTGAGAACAAAGGAGGTAAGGGGAGTGGGGGAGGAATGGGATGTATTTAGGAAAGCAGTGATGGCTTGAGCAAAAGATGCTTGTGGCATGAGATGCGTGGGAGGTGGGTTGATTAGAAAGGGTAGAGAGTGGTGGGATGAAGAAGTAAGATTATTAGTGAAAGAGAAGAAAGAGGCATTTGGACGATTTTTGCAGGGAAAAAATGCAACTGAGTGGGAGATGTATAGAAGAAAGAGACAGGAGGTCAAGAGAAAGGTGCAAGAGGTGAAAAAGAGGGGAAATGAGAGTTGGGGTGAGAGAGTATCATTAAATTTTAGGGAGAATAAAAACATGTTCTGGAAGGAGGTAAATGAAGTGCGTAAGACAAGGGAGCAAATGGGAACTTCAATGAAGGGGGCTAATGGGGAGGTGATAACAAGTAGTTGTGATGTAAGAAGGAGATGGAGTGAGTATTTTGAAGGTTTGTTGAATGTGTTTGATGATAGAGTGACAGATATAGGGTGTTTTGGTCGAGGTGGTGCGCAGAGTGAGATGGCTAGGGAAAATGATTTGCTAAACAGAGAAGAGGTAGTAAAAGCTTTACGGAAGATGAAAGCCGGCAAGGCAGCAGGTTTGGATGGTATTGCAGTGGAATTTATTAGAAAAGGGGGTGACTGTAATGTTGACTGGTTGGTAAGGTTATTTAATGTATGTGTGATTCATGGTGAGGTGCCTAAGGATTGGCGGAATGCGTGCATAGTGCCATTGTATAAAGGCAAAGGGGATAAGAGTGAGTGCTCAAATTACAGAGGTATAAGTTTGTTGAGTATTCCTGGGAAATTATATGGGATGGTATTGATTGAGAGGGTGAAGGCATGTACAGAGAATCAGATTGGGGAAGAGCAGTGTGGTTTCAGAAGTGGTAGAGGATATGTGGATCAGGTGTTTGCTTTGAAGAATGTATGTGAGAAATACTTAGAAAAGCAAATGGATTTGTATGCAGCATTTATGGATCTGGAGAAGACATATGACAGTGTTGATAGAGAAGCTCTTTGGAAGGTACTAAGAATATATGGTATGGGAGGCAAGTTGTTAGAAGCAGTGAAAAGTTTTTATCCAGGATGTAAGGCATGTGTATTTGTAGGAAGAGAGGAAAGTGATTGGTTCTCAGTGAATGTAGGCTTGCGGCAGGGGTGTGTGATGTCTCCATGGTTGTTTGATTTGTTTATGGATTGGGTTGTTAGGGAGGTAAATGCAAGAGTTTTGGAAAGAGGGGCAAGTATGCAGTCTGTTGTGGATGAGAGAGCTTGGGAAGTGAGTCAGTTGTTGTTCGCTGATGATACAGCGCTGGTGGCTGATTCATGTGAGAAACTGTAGAAGCTGGTGACTGAGTTTGGTAAAGTGTGTGAAAGAAGAAAGTTAAGAGTAAATGTGAATAAGAGCAAGGTTATTAGGTACAGTAGGGTTGAGGGTCAAGTCAATTGGGAGGTAAGTTTGAATGGAGAAAAACTGGAGGAAGTAAAGTGTTTTAGATATCAGGGAGTGGATCTGGCAGCGGATGGAACCATGGAATCGGAAGTGAATCATAGGGTGGGGGGAAGGGGCGAAAATCCTGGGAGCCTTGAAGAATGTTTGGAAGTCGAGAACATTATCTCGGAAAGCAAAAATGGTTATGTTTGAAGGAATAGTGGTTCCAACAATGTTGTATGGTTGCGAGGCGTGGGCTATGGATAGAGCAGTGTGCTCGAGGGTGGATGTTCTGGAAATGAGATGTTTGAGGACAATATGTGGTGTGAGGTGGTTTGATCGAGTAAGTAATGTAAGAGTAAGAGAGATGTGTGGAAATAAGAAGAGCGAGGTTGAGGGAGCAGAAGAGGGTGTTTTGAAATGGTTTGGACACATGGAGAGAATGAGTGAGGAAAGATTGACCAAGAGGATATATGTGTCGGAGGTGGAGGGAACGAGGAGAAGTGGGAGACCAGATTGGAAGTGGAAAGATGGAGTCAAAATGATTTTGAGTGATCGGTGCCTGAACATGCAGGAATGGTGAAAGGCGGGCAAGGAATAGAGTGAATTGGATCGATGTGGTATACCGGGGTCGACGTGCTGTCAGTGGATTGAATCAAGGCATGTGTATGGGGGTGGGTTGGGCCATTTCTTTCGTCTGTTTCCTTGCGCTACCTCGCAAACGCGGGAGACAGCGACAAAGCAAAAAAAAAAAAAATATATATATATATATATATATATATCTATATTTCATATACTTATTATGCTTTTTCGCTGTCTCCCGCGTTGCCGAGGTAGCGCAAGGAAACAGACGAAAGAATGGCCCAACCCACCCACATACACATGTATTTACATACACGTCCACACACGCAAATATACATACCTATACATCTCAACGTATGCATACATATACACACACATAAATATACATATATACAATGTACATAATTCCTACTGTCTGCCCTTATTCATTCTCGTCGCCACCCCGCCACACATGAAATACCAGCCCCCTCCCCCCACATGCGCGCGAGGTAGCGCTAGGAAAAGAGACAATAAACGCCACATTCGTTCACACTCAGTCTTTAGCTGCCATGTAATAATGCACCGAAACCACAGCTCCCTTTCCACATCCAGGCTCCACAGATCTTTCCATGGTTTACCCCAGACGCTTCACATGCCCTGGTTCAGTCCATTGACAGCACGTCGACTCCGATATACCACATCGCTCAAATTCACTCTATTCCTTGCACGCCTTTCACCCTCCTGCATGTTCAGGCCCCGGTCACTCAAAATCTTTTTCATTCCACCTTTCCACCTCCAATTTGGTCTCCCACTTCTCCTTGTTCCCTCCACCTCTGGCACACAGACACACACAGACACACACACACACATATATATATATATATATATATATATATATATATATATATATATATATATATATATATATATATATATATATATATATCCGCATGTACAAACGAACACATAGAAATACAATGTATGTTGTAAAAACGGGATTAGATTACGTACAAGGTTTATCAAAAGAAAGTTAGTATAGCTCATGATGATTTTTCTTCTAGCAGAAAGAAAATCCAATTAGGCGGCATGTTTGTGTGATGCGAGAAAGTTATAATGAGATTAGTTTCCTTGCTGCGCCTCGAATATTAACCCTGACGACAGCAGTTTGCTTGGAGCGTCCTCGGGTCTCAGAACAATCAATATCACTCTAGATGAAAAGGTGACGACCTATGACGGCTGGAGGACAGAACTGATGCCACACATGAACCTTTTACTCCTTGAGTTCTTAACCTTATTAAGATTAATCTATTTCTTGAGACATCATCGTTTTTCATTGGTAACAGACTCATGTAATTCTACAGTATCTGTAAGTGTACATTGGAGATAATCTCACCCTCCACGTAGTCGACATTAGATAGCATAAAAACACGTGTTCTTCTGTTAAAGTAAGTACCATTGGGTCCCCACTGCCTTCTGGATCGCCATCACTTCTTTACGGTCATCCACTGCAGTTATTAGGAAAATGGTGACTGATTTGATGCTAAATATTTTATGAAGTTTTATAGGTGGACAAGATCCTGATATCCTTTCTGCAGTCAAGTCTCGGGAGCATTGTAGATGTACTTCACTGAGGCTCACTACAGTGGACCCACATACAAAGCAAGTGAGAGAAACTCTCATGGAAAGAATAGCATCAACCAAACTGGACAAAGATTAATTTACAGCGGAAAAGACAATAGATGTCATAAGCAAAGCCTTCATAAAAGGCGTGAGAACATCCAACAAAGGTTGCTTCCTGACTCTCGTTACCAACTCCTACCTCGCAGATTGCCCAAACTCGTATCAACTTGGAATTGTACAGTCATTCACTTTGCCACCCCGTTATTATCCTGTCTCTACACCTCAATCATTTTCCTTCAGAATTCTGATAAGTAAAGGTTAATACGTCTTTACAATAACATTCGCATTTACAATATAACCTACGGAAAAAACATTGCTTTTAATGGCTTTCGTATGCTTCCCTGTAACCTTGAAATATATATAAAACGCCAGCAAAACTTCTCAAATGTCTTCAATTTGCAACATCATTTATTGTATTTGTGAATGTACCACAAGTAGAAACACAAATATCATTGCCACTGCATAGGAAAAAGATAAGATAACTGCCTAAAAAGAATGAAAATAATTTCCGTATAAATATAATTATACATACCTATACATCTCAACATATACATACATATACACACAGAGACATATGCATATATACACATGTACATAATTCATACTGTCTGCCTTTATTCATTTGCATCGCCACCTCGCCACACATGGAATAACAACCCCCTCCCCCCTCATGTGTGCGAGGTAGCGCTACGAAAAGACAACAAAGGCCACATTCGTTCACACTCAGTCTCTAGCTGTCATGTAATAATGCATCGAATCCACAGCTCCCTTTCCACATCCAGGCTCCACAGAACTTTCCATGGTTTACCCCAGACGCTTCACATGTCCTGGTTCAATACATTGACAGCACGTCGACCCGGTATACCACATCATTCCAATTCACTCTATTCCTTGCACGCCTTTCACCCTCCTGCATGTTCAGGCCCAGATCACTCAAAACCTTTTTCACTCCATCTTTTCACCTCCAATTTGGTCTCCCACTTCTCCTCGTTCCCTCTACCTCTGACACATATATCCTCTTGGTCAATCTTTCCTCACTTATTCTCTCCATGTGACCAAACCATTTCAAAACACCCTCTTCTGCTCTCTCAACCACACTCTTTTTATTTCCACACATCTCTCTTACCCTTGCATTACTTACTCGATCAAACAACCTCACACCACATATTGTCCTCAAACATCTCATTTCCAGCACATCCATCCTCCTCCGCACAACTCTAACCATAGCCCACGCCTTGCAACCATACAATATTGTTGGAACCACTATTCCTTCAAACATACCCATTTTTGATTCCGAGATAATGTTCTCGACTTCCACACATTCTTCAACGCTTCAAGGATTTTCGCCCCCTCCCCCAACCGATGATTCACTTCCACTTCCATGGTTCCATCCGCTGCCAAATCCACTCCCAGATATCTAAAACACTTCACTTCCTCCAGTTTTTCTCCATTCAAACTTACCTCCAATTGACTTGACCCTCAACCCTACTGTACCTAATAACCTTGCTCTTATTCACATTTACTCTCAGCTTTCTTGTTTCACACACCTTACCAAACTCAGTCACCAGCTTCTGCAGTTTCTCACATGAATCAGCCACAAGCGCTGTATCATCAGCGAACAACAACTGACTCACTTCCCAAGCTCTCTCATCCCCAACAGACTGCAGGCTTGCCCCTCTTTCCAAAACTCTTGCATTCACCTCCCTAACAACCCCATCCATAAACAAATTGAACAACCATGGAGACATCACACACCCCTGCCGCATACCTACATTCACTGAGAACCAATCACTTTCCTCTCTTCTTACATATACATAGGCCTTAAATCCTCGATAAAAACTTTTCACTGCTTCTAACAACTTGCCTCCCACACCATATATTCTTAATGCCCTCCACAGAGCATCTCTATCAACTCTATCATATGCCTTCTCCAGATCCATAAAGGCTACATACAAATCCATTTGCTTTGCTAAGTATTTCTCACATACATTCTTCAAAGCAAACACCTGATCCACACATCCTCTACCACTTCTGAAACCACACTGCTCTTCCCCAATCTGATGCTCTGTACATGCCTTCACCCTCTCAATCAATACCCTCCCGTATAATGTGCCAGGAATATTCAAAAAACTTATACCTCTGTAATTTGAGTACTCACTTTTATCCCCTTTGCCTTTGTACAATGGCACTATGCAAGCATTCCGTCAATCCTGAGGCACCGCACCATGAGTCATACATACATTGAATAACCTTACCAACCAGTCAACAATACAGTCACCCCTTTTTTTAATATATTCCACTGCAATACCATCCAAACCCTGTGCCTTGCCGGCTTTCCTCTTCCGCAAAGCTTTTACTACCTCTTCTCTGTTTACCAAATCATTTTTCCTAACCCTCTCACTTTGCACATCACCTCGACCAAAACACCCTATATCTGCCACTCTATCATCAAACACATTCGACGAACCTTCAAAGTACTCACTCCATCTTCCTCTCACATCACCACTACTTGTTATCACCTCCCTATTAGCCCCTTTCACTGAAGTTCCCATTTGTTCCCTCATCTTACGCACTTTATTTACCGCCTTCCAAAACATCTTTTTATTCTCCCTAAAATTTAATGATACTCTGTCACCCCAACTCTCATTTGCCCTCTTTTTGACCTCATGCACCTTTGTCTTGACCTCTTGCCTCTTTCTTTTATACATCTCCCTCTCATTTGCATTTTTTCCCTGCAAAAATCGTCCAAATGCCTCTCTCTTCTCTTTCACTAATAATCTTACATCTTCGTCCCACCACTCACTACCCTTTGTAATCTGCCCACCTCCCACGCTTCTCATGCCATAAGCATCTTTTGCGCAAGCCATCACTGCTTCCCTAAATACATCCCATTCCTCCCCCACTCCCCTTACGTCTTTTGTGCTCACCTTTTTCCATTCTATACTCAGTCTCTCCTGGTACTTCCTCACACAAGTCTCCTTCCCAAGCTCACTTACTCTCACCACTCTTTTCACCCAAACATTCTCTCTTCTTTTCTGAAAACCTCTACAAATCTTCACCTTCGCCTCCACAAGATAATGATCAGACATCCCTTTAGTTGAACCTCTCAGCACATTAACATCCAAAAGTCTCTCTTTCGCGTGCCTATCAATTAACACGTAATCCAATAACACTCTCTGGCAATCTGTCCTACTTACATACGTATAGTTACATATATATATATATATATATATATATATATATATATATATATATATATATATATATATATATATAAATATATATATATATATATATATATTTCTTCTTCCATCCATACTATCCGCCATTTCCCGCATCAGCGAGGTAGCGTTAAGAACAGAGGAGTGGGCCTTTGAGGGAATATATACATATGCTTGTGGCATGAGAAGAGTGGGAGATGGGTTGATTAGAAAGGGTAGTGAGTGGTGGGATGTAGAAGTAAGAGTATTAGTGAAAGAGAAGAGAGAGGCATTTGGACGATTTTTGCAGGGAAAAAATGCAGTTGAGTGGGAGATGTATAAAAGAAAGAGACAGGAGGTCAAGAGAAAGGTGCAAGAGGTGAAAAAAAGGGCAAATGAGAGTTGGGGTGAGAGAGTATCATTAGATTTTAGGGAGAATAAAAGGATGTTCTGGAAGGAGGTAAATAAAGTGCGTAAGACAAGGGAGCAAATGGGAACTTCAGTGAAGGACGCAAATGGGGAGGTGATAACAAGTAGTGATGTGAGAAGGAGATGGAGTGAGTATTTTGAAGGTTTGTTGAATGTGTTTTATGATAGAGTAGTGGTCGAGGTGGTGTGCAAAGTGAGAGGGTTAGGGAAAATGATTTGGTAAACAGAGAAGAGGTAGTAAAAGCTTTGCGGAAGATGAAAGCCGGCAAGGCAACAGGTTTGGATGGCATTGCAGTGGAATTTATTAAAAAAGGGGGTGACTGTATTGTTGACTGGTTGGTAAGGTTATTTAATGTATGTATGACTCATGGTGAGGTGCCTGAGGATTGGCGGAATGCGTGCATAGTGCCATTGTACAAAGGTAAAGGGGATTAGAGTGAGTGCTCAAATTACAGAGGTATAAGTTTGTTGAGTATTCCTGGTAAATTATATGGGAGGGTATTGATTGAGAGGGTGAAGGCATGTACAGAGCATCAGATTGGGGAAGAGCAGTGTGGTTTCAGAAGTGGTAGAGGATGTGTGGATCAGGTGTTTGCTTTGAAGAATGTATGTGAGAAATACTTAGAAAAGCAAATGGATTTGTATGTAGCATTTATGGATCTGGAGAAGGCATATGATAGAGTTGATAGAGATGCTCTGTGGAAGGTATTAAGAATATATGGTGTGGGAGGCAAGTTGTTAGAAGCAGTGAAAAGTTTTTATCGAGGATGTACGTGTAGGAAGAGAGGAAAGTGATTTGTTGTCAGTGAATGTAGGTTTGCGGCAGGGGTGTGTGATGTCTCCATTGTTGTTTAATTTGTTTATGGATGGTGTTGTTAGGGAGGTGAATGCAAGAGTTTTGGAAAGAGGGGCAAGTATGAAGTCTGTTGGGGATGAGAGAGCTTGGGAAGTGAGTCAGTTGTTGTTCGCTGATGATACAGCGCTGGTGGCTGATTCATGTGAGAAACTGCAGGAGCTTTTGACTGAGTTTGGTAAAGTGTGTGAAAGAAGAAAGTTAAGAGTAAATGTGAATAAGAGCAAGGTTATTAGGTACAGTAGGGTTGAGGGTCAAGTCAATTCGGAGGTGAGTTTGAATGGAGAAAAACTGGAGGAAGTAAAGTGTTTTAGATATCTGGGAGTGGATCTGGCAGCGGATGGAACCATGGAAGCGGAAGTGGATCATAGGGTGGGGGAGGGGGCGAAAATTCTGGGAGCCTTGAAGAATGTGTGGAAGTCGAGAACATTATCTCGGAAAGCAAAAATGGGTATGTTTGAAGGAATAGTGGTTCCAACAATGTTGTATGGTTGCGAGGCGTGGGCTATGGATAGAGTTGTGCGCAGGAGGATGGATGTGCTGGAAATGAGATGTTTGAGGACAATGTGTGGTGTGAGGTGGTTTGATCGAGTAAGTAACGTAAGGGTAAGAGAGATGTGTGGAAATAAAAAGAGCGTGGTTGAGAGAGCAGAAGAGGGTGTTTTGAAATGGTTTGAGCACATGGAGAGAATGAGTGAGGAAAGGTTGACCAAGAGGATATATGTGTCGGAGGTTGAGGGAACGAGGAGAAGAGGGAGACCAAATTGGAGGTGGAAAGATGGAGTGAAAAAGATTTTGTGTGATCGGGGCCTGAACATGCAGGTGGGTGAAAGGAGGGCAAGGAATAGAGTGAATTGGATCGATGTGGTATACCGGGGTTGACGTGCTGTCAGTGGATTGAATCAGGGCATGTGAAGCGTCTGGGGTAACCCATGGAAAGCTGTGTAGGTATGTATATTTGCGTGTGTGGACGTATGTATATACATGTGTATGGGGGTGGGTTGTGCCATTTCTTTCGTCTGTTTCCTTGCGCTACCTCGCAAACGCGGGAGACAGCGACAAAGCAAAAAAGAAAGAAATATATATATATATATATATATATATATATATATATATATATATATATATCTTTTTGAACCAGGTATTCCCAATCACCAGTCCTTTTTCAGCAAATAAATCTACAAGCTCTTCACCATTTCCATTTACAACACTGAACACCCTATGTACACCAATTATTCCCTCCTCTGCGACATTACTCACCTTTGCATTTAAATCATCTATCTCCATAACCCGGTCTCGTGCATCAAAACTACTAACACACTCACTCAGCTGCTCCCAAAAAACTTTCCTCTCATGATCTTTCTTCTCATGCCCAGGTGCATATACACCAATAATCACCCATCTCTTTCCATCCACTTTCAGTTCTACCCATATCATTCTAGAGTTTTCTTTCTTACACTCTTTCACATACTCCCACCACTCTTGTTTCATGAGTAGTGGTATTTCTTCCCTTGCTCTTGTCCTCTCACTAACCAAACGAAAAAATGGCCTAACGTACCCACGCACACACACACACACATATACACACACACACACACACACACACACACACACACACACACACACACACACACACACAACCTATATATATATATGTATATATATATATATATATATATATATATATATATATATATATATATATATATATATATATATATATCCCTGGGGATAGGGGAGAAAGAATACTTCCCACGTATTCCCTGCGTGTCGTACAAGGCGACTAAAAGGGGAGGGAGCGGGGGGCCTGGAAATCCTCCCCTCTCGTATTTTCTTTTTTTTTTTTCCAAAAGAAGGAACAGAGAAGGTGGCCAGGTGAGGATATTCCCCCAAAGGCCAAGTCCCCTGTTCTTAGCGCTACCTCGCTAACGCGGGAAATGGCGAATAGTTTGAAAGAAAGAAAGAAATATATGTTCTATGTTCTATGTATGTTCTATGAAGGTGCGCGTTCATATACACTTTCTTCGTATATATATATATATATGTATATATATATATATATATATATATATATATATATATATATATATATATATATATATATATATATATATATATATATATATATATATATATATCTCCTTCCCACTCGTTTTATTTTTTTAGATTTTCCAAAAGAGGGATCAGAGAAGGGGGCCAGGTGAGGATATTCCCTCAAAGGCCCAGTTCTCTGTTCTTAATGCTACCTCGCTAACGCGGGAAATGGCGAATAGTATGAAAGATATATATATATATATATATATATATATATATATATATATATATATATATATATATATATATATATATATATATATATATATGGAAAATTACAGTTGAGGGTATTGATTGAAAGGGTAAAGGCATGTACAGAGCATGAGATTAGGGAAGAGCAATATGGTTTCAGAAGTCGTAGAAGATATGTGGTTCAGGTGTTTGCTTTGAAGAATGTATGTGAGAAATACTTAGATTAATAGAAGGATTTTTATGTAGCATTTATGGATCTGGAAAAGGCATATGATATAGTTGATAGAAATGCTTTATGGAAGGCTTTAAGAGTATATGGTGTAGGAGGTAAGTTGCTATAAGCAGTGAAAAGTTATCATCAAGGATGTAAAGCATGTGTACGAATAGAGAGCGAGGAAAGTGATTGGTTCCCAGTGAATGTTTGTTTGCCGGAGGCGTGCGTGATGTCTCCATGGTTGTTCAATTTATTTATGAATAGTGTTGTTAGGGAGGTGAATACAAGAGCTTTGGAGAAAGAGGCAAGTATGCAGTCTGTTGTGGACGATAGGCCTTTGAAAATGAGTCAGTTGTTGTTCACTGATGATACATCGCTGGTGGCTGATTCGGGTGAAAAAGTATAGAAGTTGGTGACTGACTTTGGTAAGGTGTCTAAAAAAAAGAAAACTGAGATTGAATGTGAATAAGAGCAAAGTTATTAGGTTGAGTCGGGTTGAGGGACAAGGTGAATTGAGAGGTAAGTTTGATTGGAGAAAATCTGGAGGAAGTGAAGTGTTTTAGATATCTGGGAGTGTGTTTGGCAACGGATTGAACCACGGAAGCTGAAGTGAGTCACAGGGTGGGGGAGGTTGGTAAAGGTTCTGAGGGCGTTGATGAATGTGTGGCAGGAGTGAACGTTATCTCGGAGAGAGTAATGGGTAAGTTTGCAGGAATAGTGGTTCCAACAATGCTATATGTTTGCAAGGCATGGGCTATAGATAGGGTTGTGTAGAGGAGGGTGGATGAGTTGGAAATGAGATTTTTGAGGACAATATGCGGTGTGAGTTGGTTTGATTGAATGAGTAATGAAAGGGTAAGAGAGATGTGTGGTGATGAAAAGAGCATGGCTGAGAGAGCAGAAGAGGGTATATTGAAGTGGTTTGGTAATATGGAGAGAATGAGTGAGGAAAGATTGACAAAGAGGATGTATGAGTTAGAGGTGGAGGGAAAGAGGAGTAGTGGGAGACCAAGTTGGAGGTGGAAGGATGGACTGAAAATGATTTTTAGAGACCGGGGCCTGAACATACAGGAGGGTAAAAAGCGTTCAAGGTATAGACTGGAACGATTTGGTATACTCCTTAAGAGGACGGACCAATCCTTTGTATATACGGAGTAACTGCTAAGAAGAAATGAAATTTCGACAGCTAAACAAGACACCCAATTTTTTTAGAAGCAGTCTTAGTTTATCGAGAATGTGGGGTGTCCAAGATAGTGTTGATCTTACCGTAAATACTAAGTATGTTCACTTAATCAAGAGCTTGAATTACAAAACCATAACCATCGAAGGAGAGAAGAAAGATTTAAGGAATTACCGATAGAGAGAAACTGAAACTGAATCTTGTAGGTATTACCATATTTCGTCTACCCTACCGAGATATCCTGTCTAAGTCTGA
Source organism: Panulirus ornatus (assembly GCF_036320965.1). Lineage (NCBI taxonomy): Eukaryota > Metazoa > Arthropoda > Malacostraca > Decapoda > Palinuridae > Panulirus > Panulirus ornatus. The sequence goes on along the minus strand of NC_092243.1, from coordinate 32,601,721 downwards.
GTTTTTCGAGAAAATTGTGTGGAAGTGGGATGGAAATCGAGTGAGAGAAGAAGGAGCAGCATTGAAAAATGTGAATGAATGCAGTGTTGAGTCGTCAGCTTTTGAGAGCATTTTGTTATTTGTGGAAGCAAGGACATCGTTGATGAAATGGAGAAAAAGTGTAGGAGACAAGACAGACCCTTGAGGGACACCACTGTGGATGGAGGAAGTAGGAGAGGCTGATCAATCAAAAACCACAGAGATAGGTCGACCAAAAAGAAAGGTAGATATGAGGTAGAAAAGTATAGGAGGGAAGCCATAACAAGGGAGTTTAGAGATGTGACCTTGATGCCACACTCAAAAACTTTAGGCAGCGCCAGAATCTTTCCTGGATGATGATGAGCATAAGTAAAATAGGAAAGAATATCACCAGTGGATTTCGCCTTACAGAAGCCATACTATGTGT